>NW_012287976.1:0-2383 GCF_000151885.1 Dipodomys ordii
ATGTGTCCCGCTGTGTCCCCCTGTGTCCCGCTGTGTCCCCTGCTGTGTCCCCCGCTGTGTCCCACTGTGGCCTTGCTGTGGCCTTGCTGTGTCCCCTGCTGTGTCCCTCTGTGTCCCGCTTTGTCCTCGTTTTGTCCCCTGCTATATCCCGCTGTGTCCCTGCTTTGTTCCCTGCTGTGTCCCCCGCTGTGTCCTCTGCTGTGTCCCCCGCTGTGTCCCGCTGTGTCCCGTTGTGTCCTTGCTGTTTCCCCGCTGTGTCCTGCTGTGTCCCTCTGTGTCCCCCCTGTCCCCCGCTGTGTCCCCTGCTGTGTCCCCCGTTGTGTCCTGCTGTGTCCCCGCTGTGTCCCCCTGGGACCCGCTATGTCCCGCTGTCCCCCTGTGTCCCCGCTGTGTCCCGCTGTGTCCCTGATGTGTTTTCACTGTGTAACCGCTAAGCCCCTCTGTGTCCCCGCAGTGTCCCACTGTGTCCCCCGCTGTTTCCCCGCTGTGTCCCCGCTGTGTCCTCCTGTGTCCCGCTGTGTCCTCGCTGTGTCCTTCTGTATCCTGCTGTGTCTGCCGCTGTGTCCCCCACTATTTCCCCGCTGTGACTTGCTGTGTCCATGCTGTGTCCCCCGCTGTGTCCCGCTGTGTCCTCGCTGTGTCCCCGCTGTGTCCCGCTGTGTCGCGCTGTGTCCCGCTGTTTTCTGCTGGGTCCGCCTCTGTGTCCCCCGCTATGTCCCGCTGTTTCCCCGCTGGGTCCCGCTGTGTCTTGCTGTGTCCCCGCTGTGTCCTGCTGTGTCCCCGCTGTGTCCTTGCTGTTTAACTGCTATGTCCCTCTGTGTCCCCGCTGTGTTCCACTGTGTCTCACATTGTCCCCCTATGTCCCCGCTGTGTCCTCATTGTGTCCCCCGCTGTGTCCCACTGTGTTCCCCGCTGTGTCCCCGCTGTGTCCCCGCTGTGTCCTCCTGTGTCCCGCTGTGTTCTTGCTGTGACCCCCGATGTGTCCCGGTGTGTCCCCCGCTGTGTCCTGCTGTTTCCCGCTGTGTCCCGCTGTGTCCTGCTTTGTCGGCCTGTGTCCCCCGCTGTGTCCCGCTGTGTCCCCGCTGAGTCCTGCTGTGTCCCGCTGTGTCCTCGCTGTGTTCCACTGTGTCCCCCGCTGTGTCCCGCTTTCTCCCCCGCTGTGTCCCCCACTGTGTCCCGCTGTGTCCCCCGCTGTGTCCCGCTGTGTCCCGCTGTGTCCCCGCTGTCCGCTGTTGTGAACCGCTGTCCCCCGCTCTATCCCCCGCTGTGTCCCGCTGTGTCTGCCCTGTGTCCCGCTGTGTGTCCGCTGTGTCCCACTGTGTCCCCCGCTGTGTCCCAGCTGTGTCCCCGCTGTGTCTTCCTGTGTCGCTCAGTATCCTCGCTGTGTCCTTCTGTATCCCGCTGTGTCCCCCGCTGTGTCCCCCACTATTTCCCCACTGTGACCCGCTGTGTCCATGCTGTGTCCCGCTGTGTACCGCTGTGCCCTTGCTGTGTCCCCGCTGTGTCCCGCTGTCTCCCGCTGTGTCCCGCTGTGTCCTGCTGTGTCCGCCTCTTTGTCCCCCGCTGTGTCCCGCTGTGTATCCTCTGTGTCCCCGCTGGGTCCCGCTGGGTCCCGCTGTGTCCCCGCTGTGTCCCCGCTGTGTTCCGCTGTGTCCCTGGTGTGTCCTGGCTGTGTAACCTCTATGTCCCTCTGTGTCCCCGCTGTGTCCCACTGTGTCCCGCAGTGTCACCCTATGTTCCCGCTGTGTCCTCGCTGTGTCCTTCTGTATCCCGCTGTGTCCTCCGCTGTGTCCCCCACTATTTCCCCACTGTGACCCGCTGTGTCCCGCAGTGTCCCTGCTGTGTCCTCGCTGTATCCGCAGCTGTGTCCAACTGTGTCCTCCGCTGTATCCCGCTGTGTCCTCCTGTGTCCCGCTGTGTCCTCGCTGTGTCCTTCTGTATCCCGCTGTGTCCCCCGCTGTGTCCCGCTGTGTCCTCGCTGTGTCCCGCTGTGTCCCCCCTTTGTCTCCGCTGTGTCCACGTTGTGTAACCGCTGAGTCCCTCTGTGTCCCCGCTGTGTCCCACTGTGTCCCCCGCTGTGTCCCCGCTGTGTCCCCTGTGTGTCCTCCTGTGTCCCGCTGTGTCCCGCTGTGTCCCCGATGTGTCCCGCTGTGTCCTGCTGTGTCTCCGCTGTGTCCCGCTGTGTCCCCGCTGTGTCCCGATGTGTACCGCTGTGTCTGCCTCTGTGTACCCCTCTGTGTCACCCGCTTTTTCCTTTGATGTGTCCCCAGCTGAGTCCCGCTGTGTCCCCCGCTGTTTACCGCTGTGTCCCCCACTGTGTCCCCCGTTTTTCCCTGCTGTGTCCCCGCTCTGTCCCGCTGTGTCCCTCTGTGTCGCCCTGAGA
>NW_012287977.1:0-3580 GCF_000151885.1 Dipodomys ordii
GTGTACTGCTGTGTCCCCCGCTGAGTCCCGCTGTGTTCCTGCTGTGTCCAGCTGTGTCCCCCCTGTAAACCCCGCTGTGTCCCATTGTGTCCAGCTGTGTCCCCCGATGTGTCCCACTCTGTCCACTGCTGTGTCCCCGCTGTGTCCCACTTTTTACCCCGCTGTGTCCCGCTGTGTCCTCGCTGTGTCCCCCGCTGTGTCCCGCTGTGTCCTTGCTGTGTCCCCTGCTGTGTCCCGCTGGGTAACCCGCTCTGTCCCTGCTGTGTCCCTGCTGTGTCCCGCCATCTCACGCTGTGTCCTCGCTGTGTCCCACGCTGTGTTCGCTCTGTCCTCACTGTGTCCCCTGCTGTGTCCCCTTGTGTCCCCAGATGTGTACCCCGCTTTGTCCCGCTGTGTCCCCATTGTATCTAAGCTGTGTCCCGCTGGGTCCCGCTGTGTCCTCGCTGTGTCCCCCGCTGTGTCCCGCTGTGTCCCCCGCTGTGTCCTGCTGTGTCCCGCTGTGTCCCGCTGTGTATTGCTGTGTCCCCTGCTGAGTCCTGCTGTGTCCCCGCTGTGTCCCGCTGTGTCCCGCTGTGTCCCCCGCTGTGTACGGCTGTGTCTACTGCTGTGTCCCTGCTGTGTCCTGCTGTGTCCTCGCTGTGTCCCACGCTGTGTTACGCTTTGTCCTCGCTGTGTCCCCCGATGTATCCCTTTGTGTCCCCAGGTGTGTAGCCCGCTGTGTCCCGCTGTGTCCCCGCTGTGTCCTCGCTGTGTTCCCCGCTGTGTCCCGCTGTGTACCCCTCTGTGTCCCCCTCTGTGTCTCGCTGTGTCCCCCGCTGTGTCCGGCTGTGTCCCCGCTCTGTACCGCTGTGTCCCTCCAGTGTCCTCCGCTGTGTCTGGCTGTGACCCGCTGTGTCCTCCGCTGTGTCTCCCGCTGTGTCCCGCTGTGTCCTCGCTGTGTCCCCCGCTGTGTCCCGCTGTGTCCTGCTCTGTCCCTGCTGGGACCCGCTGTGTTCTGCTGTGTCCCCGCTGTGTCCCGCTGTGTACCCCGCTGTGTCCAGCTTGGTCCCTGCTGTGTCTTGCTGTGTCCCACGCTCTGTCCACCACTGTGTTCCGCTGTGTCCCCCGCTGTGTCCCGCTGTGTCCCCCGCTGTGTCCCGCTGTGTCCCCCGCTGTTTCCCGTTGTTTCCCCAGCTGTGTACCACGCTGTGCCTGCTGTGTCCCCCGCTGTGTCCCCCGCTGTGCCTGCTGTGTCCCCCGCTGTGTCCCGCTGTGTCCCGCTGTGTCCCCCGCTGTGTCCCTGCTGTGTCCCCACTGTGTCCTGCTGTGTACTGCTGTGTCCCCCGCTGAGTCCCGTGTGTCCCCGCTGTGTCCCACTGTGTACCCCCTGTGAACCCCGCTGTGTCCCACTGTGTCCCGCTGTGTCCCCCGCTGTGTCCCTCGCTGTGTTCCGCTGTGTCCCCCGCTGTGTCCCGCTCTGTCCACTGCTGCGTCCCCGCTGAGTCCCGCTGTGTCCCCCCTGTGTCCAGTTGTGTCCCCCCTGTGTACCCCGCTGTGTCCCACTGTGTCCCGCTGTGTCCCCCGATGTGTCCCACTGTGTCCACTCCTGTGTTCCCGCTGAGTCCCCGCTGTGTCCCCACTGTGTCCCGCTGTGAACTCGCTGTGTCCCCTGCTGTCTCCCGCTCTGTCCCCCGCTGTGTCTCACGCTTTGTCCCCACTGTGTCCCACTGTGTCTCGCTGTGTCCCGCTGTGTCCCCCACTGTGTCCCTTTGTGTCTCCAGCTGTGTACCACGCTGTGTCCCGCTGTGTCCCCGCTGTATCGACGCTGTGTCCCACTCGGTCCCGCCGTGTCCTCGCTGTGTTCCCTGTTTTGTCCCACTGTGTCCCCCGCTGTGTCCCCCGCTGTGTCCTTCTGTGTCCCCCACTGTGTCCCGTTGTGTCCCGCTGTGTCCCCCGCTGTGTCCCTGCTGTGTCCCTGCTGTGTCCCCGCTGTGTCTCGCTGTGTCCCGCTGTGTCCTCGCTGTGTCCCCTGCTGTGTCCCGTTGTTTCCCCAGCTGTGTACCTCACTGTGTCCCTCTGTGTCCCTGCTGTATTGACGCTGTGTCCCGGTGGGTCCCGCTGTGTCCTCGCTGTGTCCCCCGCTGTGTCCCGCTGTGTCTTCCACTGTGTCCTGCTGTGTGCCGCTGTGTCCCGCTGTGTCCTCGCTGTGTCCCACGCTGTGTTCCGCTGTGTCCTCCCTGTGTCCCCGATGTGTCCCATTGTGTCCCCAGATGTGTAACCCGCTGTGTCCCGCTGTGTCCCGCTGTGTTCCGTGGTGTCCCGCTGTATCCCGCTGTGTCCCTGCTGTGCGCCTGCTGTGCCCCGTTGAGTACACCGGTGAGTCCCCGCTGTGTCCCCGCAGTGTCCAGTTGTGTCCTCCCTGTGTCCCCCGTGTGTCCTTGCTGTTTCCCCTCTGTGTCCCGCTGTGTCCCGCTGTGTCCCCGCTGTGTCCTCGCTGTATCCCCGGCTGTGTCCCGCTGTGTCCCCTCTGTATCCCCCGCTGTGTCCCGCTGTGTCCCGCTGTGTCCCCCCGCTGTGTACCCTGCTGTGTCCTGCTGTGTCCACTTCTGTGTCTGCGCTGTGTCCCGCTGTGTCCCGCGGTGTCCCCCGCTGTGTCCTCCGCTGTGTCCCGCTGTGTCCCCACTGTGTCCCGCTGTGTCCACTGCTGTGTCCCCGTTGTGTCCCTCTGTGCCCCTCGCTGTGTCCCCGCTTGTCCCGCTGTGTCCCCCACTGGGTCCTGCTGTGTCCCCCGCTGTGTCCAGCTGTTTCCCTCTGTGTCCTCGCTGTGTCCCACGCTGTGTTCCGCTGTGTCCTTGCTGTGTCCCCCGATGTGTCCCGCTGTGTCCCCGCTGTGTCCTGCTGTGTACCCTGCTGTGTCCCGCTGTGTCCAACTGTGTACCCCCACTGTGTCCTGCTGTGTTCAGGCAGTGTCTCCGCTGTGTCCCGCTGTGTCCCTCTGTGTCCCGTGCTGTGTTATTTTGTCCCCCGCTGTGTTCCTCGGTGAGTCCCCGCTGTGTTCCCGCTGTGTCCCGCTATGTCCTCCCTGTGTCCCCCGCTGTGTCCCGCTGTGATCCCCGCTGGGTCCCGCTGTGTCTACTGCTGTATCCACGCAGTGTCCCTCTGTGATTCGCTGTGTCCCCCGCTGAGTCCCCGCTGTGTCCCCGCTGTGTCCCGCTGTGTCCTCGCTGTGTCCCCCGCTGTCTCCCACTCTGTCCCCAACTGTGTCTCACGCTTTGTCACCGCTGTGTCCCACAGTGTCCCGCTGTGTCCCGCTGTGCCCCCACTGTGTCCCGTTGTGTGCACAGCTGTGTACCACGCTGTGTAATGCTGTGTCCCCGCTGTATCGACGCTGTGTCCCGCTGTGATCCGCTGTGGCCCCGCTGTGTCCCGCTGTGTATACCCCGCTGTGTCCAGCTTTGTCCCTGCTGTGTCTCGCTGTGTTTCACGCTCTGTCCCCACTGTGTCCCGCTGTGTCCCCCACTGTATCCCGCTGTGTCCTGCTGTGTCACCAACGCTGTATCCCGCTGTGTCCCCGCAGGGTCATCGCTGTTCCCACTGTTGA
>NW_012287978.1:0-2017 GCF_000151885.1 Dipodomys ordii
CTGTTTCCCGCTGTGTCCTCCTGTGTCCCGCTGTGTCTCGCTGTGTCGTTCTGTATCCCACTGTGTCCGTGCTGTGTCCCGCTGTGTCCTCGCTGTGTCCCGCTGTGTCCCCCATTTGTCTCCGCTGTGTCCCGCTGTGTCCATTGTGTGTCCACGTTGTGTAACCGCTGAGTCCCTCTGTGTCCCCGCTGTGTCCCACTGTGTCACCCGCTGTGTCCCCGCTGTGTCCCCGCTGTGTCACCGTTGTGTCCTGCTGTGTCCCTGCTGTGTCCCGCTGTGTCCCGCTGTGTCCCCGCTGTGTCCCGCTGTGTCCCCGCTGTGTCCCGCTGTGTCCCTGCTGTGTCCCGATGTGTACCGCTGTGTCTGCCTCTGTGTACCCCTCTGTGTCACCCGCTGTGTCCTTTGATGTGTCCCCAGCTGAGTCCGGCTGTGTCCCCCGCTGTTTACCGCTGTGTCCCCCACTGTGTCCCCCGTTTTGTCCCCGCTGTGTCCCTGATCTGTCCCGCTGTGTCCGCTGTGTCCCTCTGTGTCGCCCCCTGTGTCCCCGCTGTTTCGCACTGTGACCCCCGCGCTGTCCAACTGTGTCCCTGCTGTCCACCGGTGTGTCCCATCTGTCCCGCGCTGTGTCTCGCTGTGTCCCGATGTGTCCCGCTGTGTCGCTGCTTTGTCACTGCTGTGTCTCGCTGTGTCCCGCTGTGTCCACGCTGTGTCCCACTCTGTCCCAGGCTGTGTCCGGCTGTGTTCCCCTGTGTCGCTGCTGTGTCCCGCTGTGTCCCCGCTGTGTCCCGCTGTGGCCCCCGCTGTGTCCCCCACTATTTCCCCGCTGTGACCCGCTGTGTCTTCGCTGTGTTCCACTGTGTTCCGCTGTGTCCCCCGCTGTGTCCTCCACTGTGTCCAGCTGTGTCCCCAGCTGAGTCCCGCTGTGTCCCGCTGTGTCCCCGCTGTCCACCGGTGTGAACCTCTGTCCCCCGCTGTATCCCCCGCTGTGTCTCGCTGTGTCCTCGCTGTGTCCCGCTGTGTCCCAACTGTGTGTCTGCTGTGTCCCGCTGTGTCCCTGGTGTGTCCTCGCTGTGTAACCACTGTGTCCCTGGTGTGTCCTCGCTATGTAATCTCTATGACCCTCTGCGTCCCCGCTGTGTCCCGCAGTGTCCCCCTATGTCCCCGCTGTGTCCTCGCTGTGTTCTGTATCCTGCTGTGTCCCCCGCTGTGTCCCCCACTATTTCCCCGCTGTGAAACGCTGTGTACCCCAGTGTCCCTGCTGTGTCCTCGCTGTATGCGCAGCTGTGTCCCACTGTGTCCCCTGCTGTGTCCCCGCTGTGTCCTTGCTGGGTCCCTGGCTGTGTCCCGCGCTGTGTCCCGCTCTTTCACGCTGTGTCCTGCTGTGTCCTTGCTGTGTCCATATTAGTGTCCCGCTGTGTCCTCGCTGGGTCCCCCACTGGGTCCCGCTGTGTCCCCATGTGTCACGCTGTGTCCTCGCTGTGTATCCCTCTGTGTCCCGCTGTGTCCTTGCTGTGTCCCCCACTGTGTCCACGCTGTGACCCGATGTGTCCCTGCTGTGTCCCCCGCTGTGTCCCGCTGTGTCCCGCTGTGTCCTCTCTGTGTATCCCTCTGTGTCCCGCTGTGTCCTCGCTGTGTCCCACACTGTGACCCCGCTGTGACCCGCTGTGTCCCTGCTGTGTCCCTGCTGTGTCCCGCTGTGTCCCGCTGTGTCCCTCTGTGTTCCCGATGTCCCCCACTGTGTCCTGTTGTGTCCCCGCTGTCTGCATGTGTGTCCCCGCTGTGTCTCCCTGCTGTCCCCTGCTGTGTCCCCTCTGTGTCCCGCTGTGTCCCGCTGTGTCCTCGCTGTGTCCCCGCTGTTTCCCGCTGTGTCCTGCTGTGTCCGGCTGTGTCCCCGCTGTCCCCCGCTGTGTCCCCTGCTGTGTCCCCGCTGTGTCCAGCTGTGTCCCGTTTTCTCCCGCTGTGTCCCCGCTTTGTCCCCCGCTTTGTCCCCGCTGTGTCCCGCTGTGTCCCCCGCTGT
>NW_012287979.1:0-4398 GCF_000151885.1 Dipodomys ordii
CACGCTGTGTCCGCTGTGTCCTTGCTGTGTCCCAATTTGTGTGACGCTGTGTCCTCGCTGGGTCCCCAGCTATGTCCCGCTGTGTCCCCATGTGTCATGCTGTGTCCTCGCTGGGTCCCCAGCTATGTCCCGCTGTGTCCCCATGTGTCATGCTGTGTCCTCGCTGGGTGTCCCGCTGTGTCCCCGCTGTGTCCCGCTGTGTCCCAGGCTGTGTCCCGCTGTGTCCCCCGCTGTGTCCCCGCTGTGTCCCCAATGTGTCCCCCGCTGTGTCCCCGCTGTGTCCCACTCTGTCCCCACTGTGCCCCGCTTTGTCCCGCTGTGTCCCCTGCTGTGTCCCGCTGTGTGCCCCCTTTGTTCCCCTCTGTGTCCTGCTGTGTCCCCTGCTGTGTCCCCGCTGTGTCCTGCTGTGTCCCCGCTGTGTAACGCTGGGTCCCCTTTGGGTCCCGCTGTGTCCCCCGCTGTGTCCCCGTTGTGTCCCGCTGTGTCACCCTGTGTCCTGCTGAGTCCCCTGCTGTGTCCCCCGCTGTGTCCCGCTGTGTCCCGCTGTGGCCTTGCTGTGTCCCCTGCTGTGTCCCTCTGTGTCCCGCTTTGTCCTCGTTGTGTCCCCTGCTATATCCCGCTGTGTTCCCCGCTCTGCCCGCTGTGTCCCCGCTGTGTCCCGCTGTGTCCCACGCTATATCCTGCTCTGTCCCCCGCTGTGTCCCGCTGTGTCCTTGCTGTATCCCCGATGTGTCCCACTGTGTACCCCGCTGTTTCCCGCTCTGTCCCGCTGTGTCCCGCGCTGTGTTCCCCTCTGTGTCCTGCTGTGTCCGGCTGTGTCCCGCTGTGTACTCTCTGTGTCCCCGCTATGTCCCACTGTGTCCTCGCTGTGTCCCAGCAGTGTCTCGCTGTGTCCACGTTGTTCCCCGGTTTGTCCCCACTGTCCCCCGCTGTGTCCCTTGCTGTGTACCTCTGTGTCCCGCTCTGTCCTCGCTTTGTCCCCGCGATGTCCCGCTGTGTCCCCGCTGTGTCCCTGCTGTGTTCCACTCTCTCCCGCTGTGTGCGGCTCTGTGTCCGCCTCTTTGTCCCCCGCTGTGTCCCGCTGTGTATCCGCTGTATCCCCGCTGGGTCCCGCTGTGTCCCGCTGTGTCCCCGCTGTGTCCCCGCTGTGTTCCACTGTGTCCCGCTGTGTACCCCGCTGTGTCCCACTGTGTCCCGCTGTGTGCCCCCTTTGTTCCCCTCTGTGTCCTGCTGTGTCCCCTCTGTGTCCCG
Source organism: Dipodomys ordii (assembly GCF_000151885.1). Lineage (NCBI taxonomy): Eukaryota > Metazoa > Chordata > Mammalia > Rodentia > Heteromyidae > Dipodomys > Dipodomys ordii. The sequence continues at coordinate 1,252 of NW_012287979.1, forward strand.
CCGTGTCCCCGCTGTGTAACGCTGTGTCCCCCTTTGTGTCCTGCTGTGTCCCCCACTGTGTCCCTGCTGTGTCCCTTTGTGTCCCGCTGTGTCCCACTCTGTACCCCGCAGTGTCCTGCTGTGTCGCCCGATGTGTCCCGCTGTGTCCCGCTGTGTCCCCATTGTGTCCCGCTGTGTCCCCGCTGTGTCCCCTGGTGTGTCCCGCTGTGTCCCCGGCTGTGTCGCCCGCTGTGTCCCGCTCTTTCACGCTATGTCCTGCTGTGTCCTTGCTGTGTCCCCATTTGTGTCCCGCTTTGTCCTCGCTGGGTCCCCCGCTGTGTCCCGCTGTGTCCCCATGTGTCACGCTGTGTCCTCTCTGTGTATCCCTCTGTGTCCCGCTGTGTCCTCGCTGTGTCCCACACTCTGTCCCCGCTGTGACCCGTTGTGTCCCTGCTGTGTCACTGCTTGTCCCACTGTCCCCCGCTGTGTCCCGTTGTGTCCTCCGCTGTGTCCCGTTGTTTTTCCCGCTGTGTCCTGCTGTGTCATGCTGTGTAACCCCTGTGTCCCGCTGTGTAAGGATGTGTCCCCGCTGTGCCCCCGCTGTGTCTCCCTGCTGTCCCCCTCTGTGTCCCCACTGTGTTCTGCTGTGTCCCCGCTGTGTCAGGCTCTGTGTCCCCTGCTGTGTCCCGCTGTTTCCCACTGTGCCCCTGCTGTGTCCCCGCTGTGTCCCGCTGTGAACCCCGCTGTGTCCCACTGTGTCCCGCTGCGTGCCCCCTTTGTTCCCCTCTGTGTCCTACTGTGTCCCCTGCTGTGTCCCCGCTGTGTCCCGCTGTGTCCCCGCTGTGTAACGCTGTGTTCCCCTTTGTGTCCCGCTGTGTCCCCCGCTGTGTCCCTTTGTGTCCCGCTGTGTCCCGCTGTGTCCCCACTGTGTCACGCTGTGTCCCCACTGTGTCCCGCTCTGTCCCCGCTGTGTCCCCTGCTGTGTCCCGCTGTGTCCCCGGCTGTGTCCCCAGCTGTGTCCCGCTCTTTCACGCTTTGCCCTGCTGTGTCCTTGCTGTGTCCCCATTTGTGCCCCGCTGTGTCCTCGCTGGGTCCCCTGCTGTGTCCTGCTGTGTCCCATGTGTCACGCTGTGTCCTCTCTGTGTATCCCTCTGTGTCCCGCTGTGTCCCTGCTGTGTCCTGCTGTGTCCCCGATGTCCCCCGCTGTGTCCCGTTGTGTCCCCGCTGTCTGCATGTGTGTCCCCGCTGTCCCCGCTGTGTCCCCCGCTGTGTCCTGCTGTGTCCTTGCTGTGTCCCCAGCTGTGTCCCGCTGTGTCCCCTGCTGTGTCCCCCTGTGTCCCGCTGTGTCCCCGCTGTCTGCCGGTGTGTCACCGCTGTCCCCCGCTGTGTCCTCTGCTGTGTCCCGCTGTGTCCTCGCTGTGTCTCACTTTGTCCCCGCTTTGTCTCAGCTGTGTCCCGCTGTGTCCCTAGTGTGTCCTCGCTGTGTACCGCTGAGTCCCTCTGTGTCCCTGCTGTGTCCCACTGTGTCCCCGCTGTGTCCCCACTGTGTCCCGCTGTGTCCCCGCTGTGTCTGCTGTGTCCCGCTGTGTCCCGCTGTCTCCGCCTCTATGTCCCCCGCTGAGTCCCACTGTGTCATGCTGTGTCCCGCTGTGTCCCTCTGTGTGTCTTCTGTGTCCCGGTGTGTCCCACGCTGTGTCCCGTTGGGTCCCGCTGAGTCCCCACTTTGTCCTGCTGTGTCCCCGCTGTGTCCCCTGCTGCGTCCTTCTGTGTCCCCCGCTATTTCCCCCGCTGTGTCCTGCTGTGTCCCGCTGTGTCCCGCTGTGTGCCTGCTGTCCCCCGCTTTGTCCCCGCTGTGTGCCCGCTGTGTCCTCGCTGTCCGCCGCTGTGTCTACGCTGTGTCCTGCTGTGTCCACCGCTGTGTCCTTGCTGTGTCCCCACTGTGTCCCCGCTGTGTCCCCGCTGTGTCCCGCTGTGTCCCGTGGTGTCTCGCTTTGTCCCCCGCTGTGTTCTCTGCTGTGTCCCCGCTGTGTCCCGCTCTGTCCCCACTGTGTCCCGCAGTGTCCCGCTGTGTCCCCCGCTGTGTCCTGCTGTGTCTCCCGCTGTGTCCTGCTGTGACCCGCTGTGTCCCTGCTGTGTCCCGCTGTGTCCCTCTTTGTCTCCCTGCTGTCCCACGCTTTGTCCCCGCTGTGTCCCTGCTGTGTCCCGCTGTGTCCCCGCTGTCCCCCGATGTGAACATTGTGTGTCCCGCTGTGTCCTCGCTGTGTCCCACGCTGTGTCTCCGCTGTGTCGCGCTGTGTCCTGCTGTGTCCCACTGTGTCTCCCACTGTGTCCCGTTGTGTACACTGCCTTGGCCTGCTGTGTCCCGCTGTGTCCTCACTGTGTCCCCACTGTGTCCCGCTGTGTCCCTCTGTGTCCCCGCTCTCCCCCGCTGTGTCCTGCTGTGTCCCCGCTGTGTCTCCGCTGTGTCCTGCTCTGCCCCCGCTCTGTCCCGCTGTGTCCCGCTGTGTCCCCTGCTGTGTCCTTGCTGTGTCCTCGCTGTGTCCCCGCTGTGTCCCCATTGTGTCCCCGCTGTGTCCCGCTGTGTCCCCTGGTGTCTCGCTTTGTCCCCCGCTCTGTCCCGTTGTGTCTCCCGCTGTGTCCAGCTGTGTCCCACTGTGTCCCGCTGTGTCCCCGCTCTGTCCCACTGTGTACCCCTGTGTCCCGGCTGTGTCCCCGCTGTGTCCCCCGCTGTGTTCCGCTGTGTCCCCGCTGTGTCCCACTGTGTCCCGCTGTGTCTCCCTGCTGTCCCCGTCTTTGTCCCCACTGTGTCCCTGCTGTGTCCCGCTGTGTCCCGGCTGTCCGCCGCTGTGTCCCGCTGTGTCCCGCTGTGTTTCGCTGTGTCTCCCTGCTGTCCCACGCTTTGTCCCCGCTGTGTCCCCGCTGTGTCCCGCTGTGTCCCACTGTGTCTCCCACTGTGTCTCATTGTATCCACTGCCTTGGCCCTGCTGTGTCCCGCTGTGTCCTCGCTGTGTCCCCGCTGTGTCCCGCTGTGTCCCTCTGTGTCCCCGCTCTCCCCCGCTGTGTCCTACTGTGTCCCTGCTGGGTCGACACTGTGTGCTGCTGTGTCCCTGCTGTGTCCCCGATGTGTCCGCTGTGTCCGCCTTCTTTGTCCCCGCTGTGTCCCGCTGT
>NW_012287980.1:0-2795 GCF_000151885.1 Dipodomys ordii
TCACTGTGACTTGCTGTGTCCATGCTGTGTCCCCCGCTGTGTCCCGCTGTGTCCTCGCTGTGTCCCCGTTGTGTCCCGCTGTGTCGCGCTGTGTCCCGCTGTTTTCTGCTGGGTCCGCCTCTGTGTCCCCCGCTGTGTCCCGCTGGGTCCCGCTGTGTCTTGCTGTGTCCCCGCAGTGTCCCCGCTGTGTCCTGCTGTGTCCCCGCTGTGTCCTTGCTGTTTAACTGCTATGTCCCTCTGTGTCCCCGCTGTGTTCCACTGTGTCTCGCATTGTCCCCCTATGTCCCCGCTGTGTCCTCATTGTGTCCCCCGCTGTGTCCCACTGTGTTCCCCGCTGTGTCCCCGCTGTGTCCCCGCTGTGTCCTCCTGTGTCCCGCTGTGTTCTTGCTGTGACCCCCGCTGTGTCCCGGTGTGTCCCCCGCTGTGTCCTGCTGTGTCCCGCTGTGTCCTGCTTTGTCGGCCTGTGTCCCCCGCTGTGTCCCGCTGTGTCCCCGCTGAGTCCCGCTGTGTCCCGCTGTGTCCTCGCTGTGTTCCACTGTGTCCCCCGCTGTGTCCCGCTTTCTCCCCCGCTGTGTCCCCCACTGTGTCACGCTGTGTCCCCCGCTGTGTCCCGCTGTGTGCCGCTGTGTCCCCGCTGTGCGCTGTTGTGAACCGCTGTCCCCCGCTCTATCCCCCGCTGTGTCCCGCTGTGTCCGCGCTGTGTCCCGTTGTGTGTCCGCTGTGTCCCGCTGTGTCCCTTGTGTGTCCTCGCTGTGTAACCGCTGAGTCCCTCTGTGTCCCCGCTGTGTCCCACTGTGTCCCCCGCTGTGTCCCAGCTGTGTCCCCGCTGTGTCTTCCTGTGTCGCTCAGTATCCTCGCTGTGTCCTTCTGTATCCCGCTGTGTCCCCCGCTGTGTCCCCCACTATTTCCCCACTGTGACCCGCTGTGTCCATGCTGTGTCCCGCTGTGTCCCGCTGTGTCCTCGCTGGGTCTCACTGTGTCCCCTCTTTGTCTCCGCTGTGTCCCGCTGTGTCCCTGGTGGGTCCTCGCTGTGTAACCGCTGAGTCCCTCTGTGTCCCCGCTGTGTCTCACTGTGTCCCCTGCTGTGTCCCCGCTGTGTCCCAGCTGTGTCCCCGCTGTGTCTTCTGTGTCCCGCTGTGTCCCCCGCTGTGTCCGGTTGTGTTTCCCGCTGTGTCCCGCTGTTTCCTGCTTTGTACCCCCTGTGTCCCGCTGTGTACCGCTGTGTCCCCGCTGTGTCTCCCTGCTGTCCCCCGCTGTATCCCCACTCTGTTCCGCTGTGGCCCCGCTGTGGCCCCGCTGTGTCTCCCTGCTGTCCCCCGCTGTGTCCCCTGTGTCCCGCTGTGTTCCGCTGTGTCCTGGTTGTGTCCCCGCTGTTTCCCGCTGTGTCCTGCTGTGTCCGACTGTGTCCCCGCTTTCCCCCGCTGTGTCCCCTGTTGTGTCCCCGCTGTGTCCACCTGTGTCCCGTTTTGTCCCGCTGTGTCCCCGCTTTGTCCCCCGCTTTGTCCCCGCTGTGTCCCGCTGTGTCCCCCACTGTGTCCCGCTTTGTCCCCTGCTGTGTCCCCCAATATGTCCAGCTGTGTCCCGTTGTGTCCTTGCTGTTTCCCCACTGTGTCCTGCTGTGTCCCTCTGTTTCCCTGCTGTCCCCCGCTGTGTCCCCGCTGTGTCCCCGCTGTGTCCTCCTGTGTCCCGCTGTGTCCTCGCTGTGTCGTTCTGTATCCTGCTGTGTCCCCTGCTGTGTCCCCCACTATTTCCCCGCTGTGACCCGCTTTGTCCTTGCTGTGTCCCCCGCTGTGTCCCACTGTGTCCCCCGCTGTGTTCCCCGCTGTGTCCCGCTGTGTCCCCTGCTGTGTCCCGCTGTGTCCCGCTGTGTCCCCGCTGTCCGCCGGTGTGTCACCACTGTCCCCGCTGTATCCCCCGCAGTGTCCCGCTGTGTCATCCTGTGTCCCGCTGTTTCCCCGCTGTGTGTCTGCTGTGTCTCACTGTGTCCCTGGTGTGTCCTCGCTGTGTAACCGCTGAGTCCCTCTGTGTCCCCGCTGGGTCCCACTGTGTCCCCCGCTGTGTCCCCGCTGTGTCCCCGCTGTGTCCTCCTGTGTCCCACTGTGTCCTCCCGGTGTCCTTCTGTATCCCGCTGTGTCCCCCGCTGTGTCCCCCACTATTTCCCCACTGTGACTCGCTTTGTCCATGCTGTGTCCCACTGTGTCCCTCTGTGTCCTCGCTGTGTCCCCGCTGTGTCCCGCTGTCTCCCGCTGTGTCCCGCTGTGTCCTGCTGTGTCCGCCTCTGTGTCTCCCACTGTGTCCCGCTGTGTCCCCGCTGTGTCCCACCTGAGTCCCGCTGGGTCCCGCTGTGTCCCCGCTGTGTCCCCGCTGTGTTCCGCTGTGTCCCTGGTGTGTCCTGGCTGTGTAACCTCTATGTCCCTCTGTGTCCTCTCTGTGTCCCACTGTGTCCCGCAGTGTCACCCTATGTCCCGGCTGTGTCCTCGCTGTGTCCTTCTGTATCCCGCTGTGTCCTCCGCTGTGTCCCCCACTATTTCTCCGCTGTGACCCACTGTGTCCCGCAGTGTCCCTGCTGTGTCCTCGCTGTATCCGCAGCTTTGTCCCACTGTGTCCACCGCTGTGTCCCTGCTGTGTCATCTTGTGTCCCGCTGTGTCCTGACTGTGTCTTTCTGTATCCCGCTGTGTCCCCCGCTGTGTCCCCTACTATTTCCCCGCTGTGTCCCGCTGTGTCCCCCGCTGTGTTCCCCGCTGTGTCCCGCTGTGTCCCGATAAGTCCCACTGTGTCCGCTACAGTGTCCCCC
>NW_012287981.1:0-4606 GCF_000151885.1 Dipodomys ordii
TCAGAGAAACAGAGAAGGAGGGAGCTATCCCAACTCATCTACGAAACCAATATCACACTCATCCCCAAAGCAGGCAAAGACCCAACCAAAAAGGAGAATTACAGGCCAATTTCCTTGATGAACACAGATGCAAAGATCCTTAACAAGATTCTAGCTAACAGAATCCAGAAACACATAAAAAAATAATACACTATGACCAGGTAGGTTCATCCCAGAGACACAGGGATGGTTTAACATACGTAAGTCAATAAATGTAATCCAACATATCAACAGAGCCAAGGTCAAGAATCACATGATTATCGCCACAGATGCAGAAAAGGCCTTTGATAAAATTCAACATTCATTCATGCTAAAAGCTTTGGAGAAAATAGGAATAGAAGGAACATTTCTAAAAACAATAAAAGCCATTTATAACAGACCAATAGCCAATATTATACTTAATGGGGAAAAGCTACAACCAATTCTCCTAAAATCAGGAACAAGGCAAGGATGCCCACTGTCTCCACTCCTCTTCAATATAGTCCTAGAACCCTTAGCCAGGGCAATAAGGCAAGAAAAAGACATTAAAGGGATCCGCATAGGGAAAGAAGAAGTTAAACTATCCCTTTTTGCAGACGACATGATACTATACCTCCACGATCCCAAAAACTCCATCCCCAAACTCTTAGAAATCATAAATCACTTCGGTAAAATAGCAGGATACAAAATAAACCCACAAAAATCAGTTGCCTTCCTATACACTGATAATGTACAGGAAGAGAGGGAAATAAAGGGAGCAACCCCATTCACAGTAACCTCCCAAAAAATAAAATATTTAGGAATTAACCTAACCAAAGATGTAAAAGAACTATTTAATGAGAACTATAAAAAGTTAAAGAAAGAAATTGCAGAAGACACTAGGAAATGGAAAGACCTCCCATGCTCCTGGATAGGCCGACTTAATATAGTAAAGATGGTAATACTTCCAAAACTAATATACAAATTCAATGCAATTCCTATTAAAATCCCAATGACGTACATCACTGAAATACAGAAAACAGTCCAAAAATTTATATGGAACAACAAAAGACCTAGAATAGCCAAAACAATTCTAGGGGATAAAGACAATATGGGAGGACTATCCATGCCGAACTTCAAACTCTACTACAGAGCTATAATAACAAAGACAGCATGGTACTGGCACAAAAACAGACCCGAAGACCAATGGAACAGAATAGAAGATCCAGAAATAAATCCACAGGCCTACAGCCAGCTGATATTCGACAAAGGAGCCAAAGACATACAATGGAAGAAATACAGCCTCTTCAACCGCTGGTGCTGGGAAAACTGGACAGCCACATGCAGAAAACTAAAAGTGGACCCCAGCCTATCACCATGCACCAACATCAACTCAAAATGGATTAAAGACCTTAACATTAAACCTGAATCTCTGAAACTACTGCAGGACAGAGTAGGAGAGACACTTGAACTAATAGGCACAGGAAGGAACTTCCTGAACAGAGTCCCAGGGTCACAACAAGTTGGAGAGAGACTCGACAAATGGGACTACCTTAAAATAAAAAGCTTCTGCACAGCTAAATCTATCGCAACCAAGCTAGAAAGACAACCAACTAATTGGGAAAAAATATTTACCAGCAATATATCAGACAAGGGGTTAACATCCTGTTTATACAGGGAACTCAAGAAACGAATCCCTCCCAAACCTAACAAACCAATTACTAAGTGGGCAAGGGAACTAAAGAGGGACTTCTCAAATGAAGAAATAAAAATGGCAAAGAAACACATGAGGAAATGTTCATCATCCCTGGTGAAGGAAATGCAAATAAAGACAACCCTGAGATACCACCTTACCCCAGTCAGAATGTCCCACATCCACAAATCAGCCAACGACAAATGCTGGAGGGGATGTGGAGAAAGAGGAACTCTATTACACTGCTGGTGGGAATGTACACTTATACAACCACTTTGGAAAGCAGTCTGGAGGGTCCTTAGAAATCTAAAGACTGACCTCCCTTACGACCCAGTCATACCACTTCTAGGCATCTACCCTGAACAACAGGAACCAATATACAAGGACACGTGCACCTCCATGTTTATTGCAGCACTGTTCACAATAGCTAGGATATGGAAACAACCCAGATGCCCCACCACAGATGAATGGATCCAAAAATTGTGGTATCTATACACAATGGAATATTATGCAGCCATTAGAAATGACAAAATAATGGCATTTGCAGGGAAATGGATGGAGCTAGAAGGAATCATGTTGAGCGAGGTAAGCCAAGAGCGAAGAGACAAACGGTACATGGTCTCCCTGATAAGTGGATGATAAATCCAAAATGTTAGGTGATACGACAAAACTAACAGGACTTAAGAAACAAAGAACTCCTGCTCATCTGGTTGAACCACTACTAAATATCCCCACGCTGCTGATCACATGTATGGTGTATAACATGTGAACACTGTTATATATTACAGACTGTGATAGACAATTTGTTCCAGGAAAGTTAGAATGAACTTGTGACTTAGAAACTATGTAATCACTTATCACAATCAAAAAAAAAAAAAAAAAGAACTTCGGGGAAGGGAGGGAGGGAGGGGATGGTAGGGGGAAAACAATGGAGGGGCTAACAATGTTCAAGAGGAAGTGTACTCATTACCTCACTCATGTAACTGTAACCCTCTGTATAGTATCTTTACAATAAAAAAAAAAAAAAAAAAAAGAACACACAAAAAATATATGGGTAATTGGGCACTAACACTGGTTGGTAAAAGATCTCATAAAGTGATATATCTTTTAAAAAACAATAAAAATGTTATATTAATGATGAGTCAAATTAGGAGAAAAACAAAGACACACAAATTTATGTTGAGAAGACTGCTTTTAAAAGAACTGCTTTTTACAAAGGGCAAACAAATTCAGCAGTGGTACTCAGTAGACACTATGCTGAAAATGAACTGAACAAACTTGTGGTGGGAATGGGAGGGAAAAATTGGGAGTGAGGAAAGGGGTGACACTGTCCAAAAAGAAATGTACTCATTACCTGACTTACATAACTGTAATTCTTCTGTACATCACCTTTATAACAGCAATAAAAATTTCTATTAACTGCTTTTAGTAAATGTTGACTATATAATTTGGACATAAAAATGCAGAACTTCTACACAAATAATCCCTTTAGCATTATAGTCAATCAACTGTACAGTCATAAAAGAAATGAACAATATGAAAGGAGGTCAGTAATTCTTACTTATTTCTAAAGATTCTGGTGGCAGCCCTAACACTGTAGCTTTTCTTCAATCAAAAACACATGGCAGTGACACACTCCAACCCAGCACGATTAACAGCTGTGGCGTTCCCAGGTCAGACAATACAGGTCCTGCCTGAGTGCTCACTGTGACTGACCGCCATGCTGCTCTGGCCTATGAGACTGAACAGACCCACAGACTTGACATTTTAAATCTGCCCATACTATGTAAAGCCCTCAAACAGCATTAGAAAGATAAGAGCTTTCAAAACCAATATGCCTGAGTCTTTAAGATACTATGTAGTATTGTGAAAAACATAATGCAAAGAGCCAATTTGAATCCACTTGTAATGACACATTACTACTATGTAATACAAATATTTCTGCAAATATACTTCTGAAAAAAAATGCTAGCCAACTGATAGTATGAATTAACTGAGAGTAACTAGTTTATTATCTGTAGGTCCAGGGCAAGTAAGTTGCATTTATTTCATAATATAAGAAACAACCTCTCCCTGTCTTATGTCTACCCTCTCAATAAAAATATTAATATACTATAATGTCTGATCCAATTTGATACTCTTTCAAATAGTGAAATCACCATAGTTAAACTTTAAATGGGAGGCTTAAAATATTGTTGCAATTGATAATAAAAATTAGCTAATTTGTAAGTGGTTAGAAAGACTGGAGTTTGAATTTCTATTCTAAATACAATTTCCTAGCCATAAGAAAATATGATCAAATATTACCTCAGAAGGATTATATTCTTGTCCAAAAATGTAATTATCAATCTCTTAACTGATTTTTAAGAACAAAATATAGGCAAAGCATAATAGTTACTATCTTGTCAAATTATCACTTTACTCCAATTACAACATTTCCCAGAAATTGAAAATCCCTGAGAAAGCTAGCGAGAAATAACTTATTTCCAGGACTATTCTTTGTTATCATCCCAATTCAAATTCTCAAAAGAGGATGCAATGAAGTTAGAGCACAGATAACTCATTCAACAAACATTCACAGAGCACTACAGCAGGCCCATGGGATGGAAAATACACAGCAACATCTTTCAAGGACAGCATAAGAGAGGTGACAGACAATGACACCTTCTACAGAGAAGGTCATAGCTGCATAATCAAAGTCTATATAGAGTGAGACCTCGAAAAGGGAGGAGCACTTTGAGAAGCTGAATTCAATATTTAACATGAAGGTCAAACAGCAATAATTAGAAAATTGTACTTTGTACAGAAGGAAGAGAGTAGTTCATTTTTTAATTTTTAGATATTGTATAAAATGCTAGAACCATAACTATTCACAGAAGCTGGCCATTAGTAATTGTGCTACATTCAAACAAAGTA
>NW_012287982.1:0-1073 GCF_000151885.1 Dipodomys ordii
TGAGCTGAAGAGCTGAGGGACAGCGCCCAAGCCCAGAGTTCAAGCCCCACGACCGACCAAAAAAAAAAAAAAAAGAAAAAGCAACTTAGTACTCCTTACTTTACGTATATAAATCACCCTCTATATAAATCACCTTGTCAATAAAATTTTAAAAAGAAAAAAAAGAAACCTATACCATTTTGTGCTGTATCAGGCAATAATGAAGTGGTAGACGAGCTCAAAATACACAAGCACTAATTTGGCCATCACAATAAATAAGGACAGAGTAATAGATTACTCACATAAGGAAACAGAAATGATCAGAGATTATTTTTTATTGTTACTGTAAAGACGGATTTTTTAAATGAAGAAAAAGGGAATGGGAAGAGTTCCTTATAAGAGAAGGAAAACTAATAAGCAGAAGAAATTATGAGTCAAGATTTTGTTATATTACTCTTTCTTGTGAGCTTTTCTGTTATCAAAGTTAAAAGCTTAAAAATGCCAGGTACCAGGGCTGGGAAGGTGGCTCAGTGGTAGAGCGCTTGCCTTGCATGCTCGAGGCCCTGGGTTCGATTCCTCAGCACCACATAAGCAAAAAGAAAAAAGCTGGAAGTGGCACTGTGGCTCAAGTGGTAGAGCGCTAGCCTTGAGCTGAAGAGCTGAGGGACAGCGCCCAAGCCCAGAGTTCAGGCCTCATGACCGGACCCAAAAAAAAAAAATGCCAGGTACCAACAGCTCACACTTGTAATCCTAGCTACTCAGGAGGCTGAGATCTGATGATCACAGTTCGAAGCCAGCCCAGGTAGGAAAGTCTGTGAAACTGTTATCTCCAAATTAACCGCCAAAAAGTCAGAAGTGAAGCTGTTGCTCAAGTGGTAGAGTGACAGCCAGACTTGAGCAAAAATATTAAGGGACAGTGCCCAGGACTTAAGTTGAAGCCCCAGCACTGACATACATATATACATACATACATACATACACACATACATACATAGATACATAGTTCTGGTTTCCAATGGAGCCAGACTAATATCTTATCTATTCTGTTGCTTCAAAGTGGTCTGACCCAGTACCTGTGGCTTTGCAAGGAGTGA
>NW_012287983.1:0-1598 GCF_000151885.1 Dipodomys ordii
CTCCTGATAGCTTGGATTACAGTACTGATACACTGGTGCCCACCTGAGAAGTCCTTTCTTAATACAATAAATAGGACAAGATTGGAATTAGGTTCTTCCCACTAAACTAGAGATGCAATCTTAGAGCATAGAAAGTTTTGCTTTGGAAAGAAAGGAGACCAAGCACCACCAGGCAAGTCAGTACCTGTGCACTGTTTGCATGGTTTATCTTGTCTTCCTTGAGAACACCTGTACCTGCTCAATTGTTTTTTTTCCCAAGTGTTTGTTCAATAAAATTGTAAGTTAATGAAGTAGTATATGAATACAAGGCACTGTGATCAATGTCACACCAACATTCTCACTCATCCCTCCCAAAATACGATTTTCTTTCCTTGTTTTCCCTTATTTTGAAGGATAGACATTGAATTCTTGAGTTCTTTCTCCGTACCCTTTTCCTCCTCATTCTGTTGCTGCTAAATTCTTCCTATGGACATATAAACAATAGTCACTGGAATACAGGGCTTGACACTTTTGTCACATGGTTGTTTTAAGAGCAATATTTTCTGTATATATATATATATAAACTACTTCTGTGATAATGAAATATTTCAGTAAGGAATTGTATACCCACAAGAAATGATTTGTACAAATCTTGCTATGATCTCCTGAAATATTAATATGGTACTTTCTGCTTTCGTTTCTAATCTCATTAGTGATCATTTGACAATTATTCATCATTACACATGACATCCACTGGAGGGCACTTTACTGCCAGTACTAGCTGTAAAGCTTTACCCTTTAGGACTAAGATGAATTTAATGGAAACCCATAAGGACATGATGTCATAGCACACAGTACCTAAAAAATTATATATATATATATATATATATATATATATATATATATACACAAAGAGAGAGACAGAGAGACAGAGAGAGAGAAAGAAAAAGAGAGAGAGAGAGAGAGAGAGAGAGAACATGTCTTCATTAGATGACAGAGTCTAGAAAAAAAACAAACAGAGAAATGCCAGTCCTGCCTGTTTTGTTTTTTTCCTAATCTAGCCCTGGGTCTCAGGGCCAAGGAGCTGTCCCTGAGGCTCTTTTGTGTTCAAGACTAGCTCTCTATTACTTGAGCCACAGCGCTGTTTCCCTCCTTTTCTTCAAAATTGAATGGATAAGAGTCTCACAGACTTTTCAGTCTGAGCTGGCATCAGACTAGGATCCTCAGATCTCAAACTCTTTAATGGATAAGATTATAGTTGGAAGCCACCTGAATACATATTAGTAAAGCTTTGTTTTCCCATTTTGTTATCATGTCTCCAGGGAAGACTGGAATCCCAATGAGCCTAGAATGATTCACATCCAAACCTACTTGTGACTGCTAGAGGACACAGAAGTCCAGGTTTAGATTAGAACTAGGCTTTTGCTATAAGTCACTGGATATCTCATGCTGGAGATTGGACTAAGGATTAAATGGGAAGATTGTGACAAACTTGGAGAAGAGCTCACCAAAACAGGGGCATAGATGAAAGTCTTAATTTGTCTACAGATAAGAGCCTTGCTGAATTGGATTATCACTGCCAATAATTTTAGACCTTTTGGAGGCTGTAGAAAGGGAAT
>NW_012287984.1:0-3603 GCF_000151885.1 Dipodomys ordii
TATTCTTCTGCTTCTGCTTCTCCTTCTCCTTCTTATGCTTCTCCTTCTGATTCTCCTTCTGCTGCTTCTTCTTCCGCTTTACCTGCTTCTCTTTCTGCTTCTCCTTTTGCTTCTCCTTCTGTTTCTCCTTCTCCTTCTCCTCGTTCTTCTGCTTTTCCTTCTGCTTCTGCTACAACTGCTACTGCTTCTACTTCTTCTGATTATTCTGCTTCCCCTTCTGCTTTTGATTCTCTTTCTGCTTCTGCTTCTCCTTCTGCTTCTCCTTCTGCTTCTCCAGATTCTGCTTCTACTGCTTCTCCTGCTTTTCCTTCTGCTTCAGGTTCTACTTCTTCTTCTTCGCATTCTTATGCTTCTGCTTCTCCTGTTTCTGCTTCTCCTGCTTCTCCTTCTGCTGCTCTTTCTGCTTCTCCTGTTGCTTTTCCTTCTCCTGCTCCTTCTCCTGCTTCTCTTTCGGCTTCTCCTTCTGTTTCTCCTTCTCCTTCTCCTTCTCGTTCTTCTGCTTTTCCTTCTGCTTCTGCATCTTCTGCTGCTTCTGCTACTGCGTCTGCTTCTTCTGTTTCTTCTACTTCTCCTTCTACTTCTCCTTGTGCTTTTGCTTTTCTTTCTGCTTCTGCTTCTCCTTCTGCTTCTCCAGATTCTGCTTCTTCTACTTCTCCTGCTTCTCCTTCTGCTTCAGGTTCTGCTTCTGCTTCTTCGGCTTCTTCTGCTTCTGCTTCTCATGCTACTGCTTCTTCTGCTTCCCCTCCTTCTCTTTCTGCTTCTCCCTCTGTTTCTGTTTCTCCTTCTGCTTCTGCTTCTTGTCCTTCTACTGTTTCTTCTGCTTATGATTCTCCTGTTTCTGCTTCTACTGCCTCTCCTTCTGCAGCTCTTTCTGCTTCTCCTTCTCCTGCTCCTTCTTCTGCTTCTCTTTCTGCTTCTCCTTCTGTTTCTCCTTCTCCTTCTCGTTCTTCTGCTTTTTCTTCTGCTTCTCCTTCTGCTTCTGCATCTTCTGCTGCTTCTGCTACTGCGTCTTCTTCTTCTGTTTCTTCTACTCCTCCTTCTGCTTCTCCTTCTGATTTTGATTCTCTTTCTGCTTCTGCTTCTCCAGATTCTGCTTCTTCTCCTTCTCCTGCTTCTCCTTCTTCTTCAGGTTCTGCTTCTGCTTCTTCTTCTTCTTCTTCTGCTTCTCCTGCTGCTGCTTCTTCTGCTTCTCCTGCTTCTCCTTCTGCTTTTCCTTCTGTTTCTGCTTTTCCTTCTGCTTCTTCTCCTTCTTCTGTTTCTTCTGCTTCTGCTTCTCCTGCTGCTGCTTGTTCTGCTTCTCGTTCTGCTTCTCTTTCTGCTTCTCCCTCTCCTTCTCCTTCTTCGTCTGCTTCTCCTTCTGCTTCAATTTCTCCTTCTGCTTCTCATTCTGCTTCTGCGTCTTCTGTTTTTTTCTGCTTCTCCAGCTTCTGCTTCTTCTGCTTCTCCTGCTTCTCATGCTGCTTCTCCTGCTTCTCTTTGTGCTTCTGCTTATCCTTCTGCTTCTCCTACTCCTAATCCTTCTCTTTTGCCTTCTCCTTCTTCTTCTTCTGCTTCTCCTGCTGCTTCTGCTTCTGTTTAATCTACTATTTCTGTTTCTTCTGCTTCTGCTTCAGATTGTGCTTCTTCTGTTTCTCCTTCTGCTTCAGATTCTGCTTCTGCTTCTTAAGATTCTTCGGTTTCTTCTTCTGCTGCTTCTCCTGCTTCTTCTACTTCTCCTGCTTCTCTTTCTGCTTCTCCTTCTTCTTCTGCTTCTCCTTCTGCTTCTGCTTCTGCTCTTCTCCTTCTTCTGTTCATTTTGCTTCTGTTTCTTCTGCTTCTTGTTCTTCTGTTTCTTCTGATTCTACTTCTGCTTCTCCTTCTTCTCCTTCTCTTTCTGCTTCTACTTCTACTTCTTCTGATTCTCCTGCTTCTCCTTCTTGTTCTCCTTCTGTTTCTGCTTCTCTTTCTGCTTCTTCTTCTCCTTCTGCTGCTCCTTCTCCTTCTGCTTCTCCCTCTGATTCTGCTTCTTATGCTTATTCTTTTACTTCTGCTTCTCCTGCTTCTGCTTCTTCTGCTTCTACTGCTTCTCCTTATGCTTCTCCTTATCCTTCTCCTTATGCTTCTCCTTATGCTTCTCCTCCTTCTTCTTCTTCTTCTTCTTCTTCTTCTTCTTCTTCTTCTTCTTCTTCTTCTTCTTCTTCTTCTTCTTCTTCTTCTTCTTCTTCTTCTTCATCTTCTTGTCTTTCTTCTGCTTCTTGTCTTTCCTGCTTCTTCTGCTTCTACTGCTTCTCTTTCTGCTTCTCATTCTGCTTCTGCTTCTCCTTCTGCTTCTCATATTGCTTCTGCTGCTCTTCCTTCTCCTTCTCCTACTGCTGCTTCTCCTTCTGCTTCTGCTTCTCCTTCTGCTTCTCCTTATATTTCTCTTAATCCTTCCCGTTCTTATGCTTCTACTTCTGGTTTTGCTTCTGCTACTTATGCTCCTTCTGTTTCTTTTGCTTCTGCTTCTGTTGCTTCTGCTTCTTAGCTTCTCCTGCTTCTGTTTCTGCTTCTTCTTCTTCTTCTTCTTCTCTTTCGGGTTCTCCTGCTTTTGCTTCTCGTGCTTCTCCTGCTTCTCTTTCTGCTACTCATTCTGCTTCTGCTTCTCCTTCTGCTTCTGCTTCTCCTCCTTCTCCTTCTCCTATTTCTGCTTCTCCTTCAGCTTCTGCTTCTTCTGCTTCTCCTGCTTCTCCATCTCCTTCTGCTTGTGCTTGTACTTATGCTTCTTCTTCTGCTTCTGCTTCTCCTGCTTCTTTTGGTTCACCTTTTGCTTCTGCTTCTTCTGCTTTTCCTGCTTCTCCTTCGGCTTCTCCCTCTGCCTCTCCTTCTGCTTCTCCTTCTGTTTCTCCTTCTCCTTCTCGTTCTTCTGCTTTTCCTTCTGCTTCTCCTTCTGCTTCTACATCTTCTCCTTCTCCCTCTGCTTCTGCTTCTCATGCTTCTTCTTTTTCTTCTGCTTCTGCTTCTCCTGCTTCTGCTTCTTCTGCTTCTCCTGCTTCTCTTTCTGCTTCTCCTTCTGCTTCTGCTTCTTCGTCTTCTGCTTCTCCTGCTTCTCCTTCTCCTTTTGCTCCTTCTTCTCCTTTTGCTTCTTCTTCTTCTTCTCCTTCTCCTTCTTCTTCTTCTTCTTCTTCTTCTTCTTCTTCTTCTTCTTCTTCTTCTTCTTCTTCTTCTTCTTCTTCTTCTTCTTCTTCTTCTTCTTCTTCTTCTTCTTCTTCTTCTTCTTCTTCTTCTTCTGTATCTTCTGTTTCTGCTTCTCCTGCTTCTGCATTTGTGCTTCTCCTGCGTCTCTTTCTTCTTCTCATCTTCTGCTTCTCCTTCTGCTTCTCCTTCTGCTGCTGCTGCTTCTTCCTTCTGCTTCTGCTTCTCCTACTGCTGCTTCTTCTTCTGCTGCTGCTTCTTCTGCTGCAACTGCTTCAGCATCTGCATCTTCTTCTGCTGCTGCTTCTCCTCTGCTGCTGCTTCTGCTCCTGCTTCTCCTTCTCCTTCTACTGCTTCTCCATCAGATCCTCCATCTGCTTCTCCTTCTTCTTCTGCTCCTGCTGCTTTTACTACTGCTTCTCCTCCTGCTTATGCTACAACAACTACAGCTTC
>NW_012287985.1:0-12500 GCF_000151885.1 Dipodomys ordii
TTCTTCTTCTTCTTCTTCTTCTTCTTCTTCTTCTTCTTCTTCTTCTTCTTCTTCATATTCTTCTTCTTCTTCTTCTCTTTTGTCTGCTTCTGCTTTTCCTGCTACTTCTGCTTCTACTGCTTCCCTTTCTGCTTCTCATTTTGCTTCTGCTTCTCCTTCTGCTTCTCCTTCTGCTTCTCCTATTGCTTCTGCTGCCCTTCCTTCTCCTTCTCCTACTTCTGCTTCTCCTTCTGCTTTTGCGTCTTCTGCTTCTCCTGCTTCTCCTTCTGCATCTTCTTCTGCTTCTGCTTCTCCTTCTGCTGCTTCTTCTGCTTCTCCTTCTCCTTCTTCTGCTTCTCCTTCTGATTCTCCTTCTGCTTCTCCTTCTCCTGCTCCTTCTGCTTCTCGTTCTGCTTCTGATTTTCCTTCTGCTCTTCCTACTCCTAATCCTTCTCTTTCTCCTTCTCCTTCTTCTTCTTCTGCTTCTCGTTCTGCTTCTGCTTCTTCTGCTTGTTCTGTTTCTTCTGCTTCAGGTCCTGCTTCTTCGGCTTCTTCTGTTTCTTCTGCTTCTGCTACTCCTGCTATTTCTTTTTCTGTTCTCTTTCTGCTTCTCCTTTTGCTTCTGCTTCTCCTTCTGCTCCTTCTCCTTCTTCTGTTTCTTCTTCTTCTTCTGCTTCTCCAGCTTCTGCTTCTTCTGCTTCTCCTTCGTTTCCTCTGTTTCTGCTTCTCCTTCTCCTTCTTCTGTTTCTCTTTCTGCTTCTGCTTCTGCTTCATCTGATTCTACAACTAATCCTTCTTCTTCTCCTTCTGTTTCTGCTTCTCTTTCTGTTTCTGCAACTCCTTCTGCTTCACCTTCGGCTGCTCCTTCTCCTTCTTCTGTTTCTCCCTCTGCTTCTGCTTCTGCTTCTTATGATTCTTCTTTTTCTTCTGCTTCTGCTTCTCCTGCTTCTGCTTCTTATGCTTCTACTGCTTCTTCTGCTTCTGCGTCTTCTGCTTCTAATTTTCTTTCTGCTTCTGCTTCTCCTGCTTGTTTTTCTGCTTCTTCTGCTGCTTCTTCTACTTCTCCTTCTGCTTCTCTTTTTGCTTCTCCTTCTGCTTCTGCTTCTTCTGTTTCTCCTGCCTGAATTTCTGGTTCTACTTCTTCTGCTGCTTCTCCTTCTGCTTCTGCTTCTACTTCTGCTTCTGTTTGTGCTTCTTCTACTTCTACTCTTTCGGCTTCTCCTGCTTCTGCTTATTGTGTTTCTCCTGCTTCTTTTTCTGCTTCTCATTCCTCTTCTGCTTCTCCTTCTGCTTCTGCTTATCCTCCTTCTCCTACTTCTGCTTCTCCTTCAGCTTCTGCTTCTTCTGCTTCTCCTGCTTCTCCTTCTGCATCTCCTTCTGCTTGTGCTTGTCCTTATGCTTCTTCTTCTGCTTCTGCTTCTCCTTCTCCTTCTTTTGCTTCTCCTTTTGCTTCTGCTTCTTCCGCTTTTCCTGCTTCTCCTTCTTCTGCTTCTCCTTCTGCATCTTCTTCTGCTTCTCCTTCTCCTTCTTCTGCTTCTCCTTCTGATTCTCCTTGTGCTTCTTCTTCTTCTGCTTTACCTGCTTCTCTTTCTGCTTCTCCTTCTGCTTCTCCTTCTGTTTCTCCTTCTCCTTCTTGTTCTTCTGCTTTTCTTTAGGCTTCTCCTTCTGCTTCTGCTACAACGGCTACTGCTTCTATTCTTCTGTTTCTTCTGCTTCTCCTTCTGCTTTTGATTCTCTTTCTGCTTCTGCTTCTCCTTCAGCTTCTCATTCTGCTTCTCCAGATTCTGCTTCTTCTGTTTCTCCTGCTTCTCCTTCTGCTTCAGGTTCTGGTTCTGCTTCTTCGGATTCTTATGCTTCTGCTTCTCCTGCTTCTGCTTGTTCTGCTTCCCCAACTTCTCTTTCTGCTTCTCCTTCTGTTTCTGCTTCTCCTTCTGCTTCTGCTTCTTGTCCTTCTCCTGTTTCTTCTGCTTCTGCTTCTCCTGTTTCTGCATCTCCTGCTTCTCCTTCTGCTGCTCTTTCTGCTTCTGCGGCTGCTTTTCCTTCTCCTGCTCCTTCTTCTGCTTCTCTTTCTGCTTCTCCTTCTGTTTCTCCTTCTCCTTCTCGTTCTTCTGCTTTTCCTTCTGCTTCTCCTTCTGCTTCTCCAGATTCTGCTTCTTCTGCTTCTACTGCTTCTCCTTCTGCTTCAGGTTCTGCTTCTGCTTCTTCGGCTTCTTCTGCTTCTGCTTCTCCTGCTGCTGCTTCTTCTGCTTCTGCTTCTCTTTCTACTTTTCCTTCTGTTTCTGCTTCTCCTTCTGCTTCTGCTTCTTCTCCTTCTTCTGTTTTTTCTGTTTCTGCTTCTCCTGCTTCTCGTTCTGCTTCTTTTTCTGCTTCTCCTTCTCCTTCTTCTGCTTCTCTTTCTGCTTCTGCTTCTTCTGATTCTCCAACTAATCCTTCTTCTTCTCCTTCTGTTTCTGCTTCTCTTTCTGTTTCTGCAACTCCTTCTGCTTCACCTTCTGCTGCTCCTTCTCCTTCTTCTGTTTCTCCCTCTGCTTCTGCTTCTGCTTCTTAATCTTCTTCTTTTTCTTCTGCTTCTGCTTCTGCTTCTGCTTCTTATGCTTCTACTGCTTCTTCTTCTGCTTCTGCTTCTTCTGATTCTTCTGCTTCTACATCTCTTTCTTCTTCTGCTTCTCCTGCTTGTTTTTCTGCTTCTTCTACTGCTTCTCCTTCTGCGGCTTCTTCTACTTCTCTTTCTGCTTCTCTTTTTGCTTCTCTTTCTGCTTCTGATTCTGTTCTTCTGTTTCTCCTGCCTGAATTTCTGGTTCTATTTCTTCTGCTGCTTCTCCTTCTGCTTCTCCTTCTGCTTCAGTTTCTGCTTCTTCTACTTCTTCTATTTCGGCTTCTCCTGCTTCTGCATCTTGTGCTTCTCCTGCTTCTCTTTCTGCTTCTCATTCCGCTTCTGCTTGTCCTTCTGCTTCTCCTCCTTCTCCTTCTCCTACTTCTGCTTCTCCTTCAACTTCGGCTTCTTCTGCTTCTCCTGCTTCTCCTTCTGCATCTCCTTCTGCTTGTGCTTGTCCTTATGCTTCTTCTTCTGCCTCCGATTCTCCTACTCCTTCTTTTGCTTCTCCTTTTGCTTCGGCTTCTTCTGATTTTCCTGATTCTCCTTCTGCTTCTACTTCTTCTGCTTCTCCTGCTTCTCCTTCTGCATCTTCTTCTGCTTCTGCTTCTCCTTCTCCTTCTTCTGCTTCTCCTTCTGATTCTCCTTCTGCATCTTCTTATTCTGCTTTACCTACTTCTCTTTCTGCTTCTCCTTCTGTTTCTCCTTCTCCTTCTTCTCCTTCTGCTTTTACTTCTGCTTCTCCTTCTGCTTCTGCTACAACTGCTACTGCTTCTACTTCTTCTGTTTCTTCTGCTTCTCCTTCTGCTTTTGATTCTCTTTCTGCTTCTGCTTCTGCTTCTCCTTCTGCTTCTCCTTCTGCTTCTCCAGATTCTGCTTCTTCTGCTTCTCCTGCTTCTCCTTCTGCTTCAGGTTCTGCTTCTGCTTCTTCGCATTCTTATGCGTCTGCTTCTCCTGCTTCTGCTTCTTCTGCTTCTCCTCCTTCTCTTTCTGCTTCTCCTTCTGTTTCTGCTTCTTCTTTGCTTCTGCTTCTTGTCTTTCTCCTGTTTCTTCTGCGTCTGCTTCTCCTGTTTCTGCATCTCCTGCTTCTCCTACTGCTGCTCTTTCTGCTTCTCCTGCTGCTTTTCCTTCTACTGCTCCTTCTTCTGCTTCTCTTTCTGCTTCTCCATCTGTTTCTTCTTCTTCTACTTCTCGTTCTTCTGCTTTTCCTTCTGCTTCTCCTTCTGCTTCTGCATCTTCTGCTTCTTCTGCTACTGCCTCTGGTTCTTCTGTTTCTTCTGCTTCTCCTTATGCTTCTCCTTCTGCTTTTGCTTCTCTTTCTGCTTCTGCTTCTCCTTCTGCTTCTCCAGATTCTGCTTCTTCTGTTTCTCCTGCTTCTCCTTCTGCTTCAGGTTCTGCTTCTGCTTCTTCGGATTCTTCTGCTTCTGCTTCTCCTGCTGCTGCTGCTTCTGCTTCTCCTGCTTCTCTTTCTGCTGTTTCTGCTTCTCCTTCTGCTTCTGCTTCTTCTCCTTCTTCTGTTACTTCTGCTTCTGCTTCTCCTGCTTCTGCTACTCCTGCTTCTCGTTCTGCTTCTCTTTCTGCTTCTCCTTATCCTTCTTCTGCTTCTGCTTCTCCTTCAATTTCTCCTTCTGCTTCTCATTCTGCTTTTGCGTCTTCTGTTTCTTCTGCTTCTCCTGCTTCTGCTTCTCCTGCTTCTCCTACTTCTCGTGCTGCTTCTCCTTCTGCGTCTCTTTCTGCTTCTGCTTATCCTTTTGCTTCTCCAACTCCTAATCCTTTTCTTTCGCCTTCTCCTTCTTCTTCTTCTGCTTCTCCTGCTGCTTCTGCTTCTGCTTATTCTACTATTTCTGTTTCTTCTGCTTCAGAGTGTGCGTCTTCTATTTCTCCTTCTGCTTCAGATTCTGCTTCTGCTTCTTCGGCTTCTCCTGTTTCTTCTGCTTCTGCTTCTCCTGCGTCTTCTGCTTCTCCTGCTTCTCTTTCTGCTTCTGCTTATCCTTCTGTTTCTCCTACTCCTAATCCTTCTCTTTCTCCTTCTCCTTCTTCTTCTTCTGCTTCTCCTGCTGCTTCTTCTGCTTCTTCTGCTTTTTCTGTTTCTTCTTCTTCTGCTTCAGCTTCTGCTTCTTCTTCTTCTCTTTCTGCTTCTGTTTCTCCTTCTGCTTCTGCTCTTCTCCTTCTGTTTCTGCTTCTCCTGATTCTTCTTCTTCTGCTTCTCCTACTTTTCCTTCTGCTTCTCCGTCCCATTCTACTTCTCCTTCAATTTCTCCTTCTTGTGCTTCTCATTCTGCTTCTGCTTCTGCTTCTCCTGCTTCTGCTTCTTCTGTTTCTCCTTCTGCTTCTCTTTCTGCTTCTAATTCTCCTTCTGCTCCTCCTACTCCTAATCCTTCTCTTTCTCCTTCTTCTTCTTCTGCTTCTCGTTCTGCTTCTGCTTCTTCTGCTTGTTCTGTTTCTTCTACTTCTGCTTTTCCAGCTTCTCCTGCTTCTGCTTCTCCTTCTGCTTCAGGTTTTCCTTCTGCTTCTTAGGCTTCTTCTGTTTCTTCTGCTTCTGCTCCTCCTGCTACTCCTTCTTCTGCTTCTCTTTCTGCTTCTCCTTCTGTTCTGCTTCTCCTTCTGCCTCTTCTCCTTCTTCTGTTTCTTATTCTTCTGCTGCTTCTCCCGCTTCTGCTTCTTCTGCTTCTCCTGCTTGTCCTTCTGCTTCTGCTTCTCCTTTTCCTTCTTCTGCTTCTCTTTCTGCTTCTGCTTCTGCTTCTTCTGATTCTCCAACTTCTCCTTCTCCTTCTCCTTCTGTTTCTGCTTCTCTTTCTGCATCTGCATCTCCTTCTGCTTCACCTTCTGCTGCTCCTTCTCCTTCTTCTTTTTCTCCCTCTGCTTCGTCTTATGCTTCTTTTTTTCTTCTGCTTCTGCTTCTCCTGCTTCTGCTTCTTATGCTTCTACTGCTTCTTCTTCTGCTTCTGCTTCTTCTGCTTCTTCTGCTTCTACTTCTCTTTCTGCTTCTGCTTCTCCTGCTTGTTTTTCTGCTTCTTCTGCTGCTTCTCCTTCTGCTGCTTCTTCTACTTCTCCTTCTGCTTCTCTTTTTGCTTCTCCTTCTGCTTCTGCTTCTTCTGTTTCTCCTGCCTGAGTTTCTGGTTCTACTTCTTCTGCTGCTTCTCCTTCAGCTTCTGCTTCTACTTCTGCTTCTGTTTCTGCTTCTTCTGCTTCTTCTCTTTCAGCTTCTCCTGCTTCTGCATCTTGTGCTTCTCCTGCTTCTCTTTCTGCTTCTCATTCCGCTTCTGCTTGTCCTTCTGCTTCTACTTCTCCTCCTTCTCCTTCTCCTACTTCTGCTTCTCCTTCAGCTTCTGCTTCTTCTGCTTCTCCTGCTTCTCCTTCTGCATCTCCTTCTGCTTGTGCTTGTGCTTATGCTTCGTCTTCTGCCTCTGCTTCTCCTTCTCCTTCTTTTGCTTCTCCTTTTGCTTCTGCTTCTTCTGCTTTTCCTGCTTCTCCTTCTGCTTCTGCTTCTTCTGCTTCTCCTGTTTCTCCTTCTGCATTTTCTTCTGCTTCTGCTTCTCCTTCTCCTTCTTATGCTTCTCCTTCTGATTCTCCTTCTGCTGCTTCTTCTTCTGCTTTACCTGCTTCTATTTCTGCTTCTCCTTTTGCTTCTCCTTCTGTTTCTCCTTCTCCTCGTTCTTCTGCTTTTCCTTCTGCTTCTGCTACAACTGCTACTGCTTCTACTTCTTCTGATTCTTCTGCTTCCCCTTCTGCTTTTGATTCTCTTTCTGCTTCTGCTTCTCCTTCTGCTTCTCATTCTGCTTCTCCAGATTCTGCTTCTACTGCTTCTCCTGCTTCTCCTTCTGCTTCAGGTTCTACTACTTCTTCTTCGGATTCCTATGCTTCTGCTTCTCCTGTTTCTGCTTCTCCTGCTTCTCCTTCTGCTGCTCTTTCTGCTTCTCCTGTTGCTTTTCCTTCTCCTGCTCCTTCTGCTGCTTCTCTTTCGGCTTCTCCTTCTGTTTCTCCTTCTCCTTCTCCTTCTCGTTCTTCTGCTTTTCCTTCTGCTTCTCCTTGTGCTTCTGCATCTTCTGCTCCTTCTGCTACTGCGTCTGCTTCTTCTGTTTCTTCTACTTCTCCTTCTGCTTCTCCTTGTGCTTTTGCTTTTCTTTCTGCTTCTGCTTCTCTTTTGCTTCTCCAGATTCTGCTTCTTCTACTTCTCCTGCTTCTCCTTCTGCTTCAGGTTCTGCTTCTGCTTCTTCGGCTTCTTCTGCTTCTGCTTCTCATGCTACTGCTTCTTCTGCTTCCCCTCCTTCTCTTTCTGCTTCTCCTTCTGTTTCTGTTTCTCCTTCTGCTTCTGCTTCTTGTCCTTCTCCTGTTTCTTCTGCTTATGCTTCTCTTGTTTCTGCTTCTACTGCTTCTCCTTCTGCTACTCTTTCTGCTTCTCCTTCTCCTGCTCCTTCTTCTGCTTCTCTTTCTGCTTCTCCTTCTGTTTCTCCTTCTCCTTCTCGTTCTTCTGCTTTTGCTTCTGCTTCTCCTTCTGCTTCTGCATCTTCTGCTGCTTCTGCTACTGCGTCTTCTTCTTCTGTTTCTTCTACTCCTCCTTCTGCTTCTCCTTCTGCTTTTGCTTCTCTTTCTGCTTCTGCTTCTCCAGATTCTGCTTTTTCTCCTTCTCCTGCTTCTCCTTCTGCTTCAGGTTCTGCTTCTGCTTCTTTGGCTTCTTCTGCTTCTGCTTCTCCTGCTGCTGCTTCTTCTGCTTCTCCTGCTTCTCCTTCTGCTTTTCCTTCTGTTTCTGCTTTTCCTTCTGCTTCTTCTCCTTCTTCTGTTTCTTCTGCTTCTGCTTCTACTGCTGCTGCTTGTTCTGCTTCTCGTTCTGCTTCTCTTTCTGCTTCTCCCTCTCCTTCTCCTTCTTCTTCTGCTTCTCCTGCTGCTTCAATTTCTCCTTCTGCTTCTCATTCTGCTTCTGTGTCTTCTGTTTTTTTCTGCTTCTCCTGCTTCTGCTTCTTCTGCTTCTCCTGCTTCCCATGCTGCTTCTCCTGCTTCTCTTTGTGCTTCTGCTTATCCTTCTGCTTCTCCTACTCCTAATCCTTCTCTTTTGCCTTCTCCTTCTTCTTCTTCTGCTTCTCCTGCTGCTTCTGCTTCTGTTTATTCTACTATTTCTGTTTCTTCTGCTTCTGCTTCAGATTGTGCTTCTTCTGTTTCTCCTTCTGCTTCAGATTCTGCTTCTGCTTCTTCGGCTTCTTCGGTTTCTTCTTCTGCTGCTTCTCCTGCTTCTTCTACTTCTCCTTCTTCTCTTTCTGCTTCTCCTTCTTCTTCTGCTTCTCCTTCTGCTTCTGCTTCTGCTCTTCTCCTTCTTCTGTTTATTTTGCTTCTGTTTCTTCTGCTTCTTGTTCTTCTGTTTCTTCTGATTCTACTTCTGCTTCTCCTTCTTCTCCTTCTCTTTCTGCTTCTACTTCTACTTCTTCTGATTCTCCTGCTTCTCCTTCTTTTTCTCCTTCTGTTTCTGCTTCTCTTTCTGCTTCTTCTTCTCCTTCTGCTGCTCCTTCTCCTTCTGCTTCTCCCTCTGATTCTGGTTCTTATGCTTATTCTTTTTCTTCTGCTTCTGCTTCTCCTGCTTCTGCTTCTTCTGTTTCTACTGCTTCTCCTTATGCTTCTCCTTATCCTTCTCCTTATGCTTCTCCTTATGCTTCTCCTTCTTCTTCTTCTTCTTCTTCTTCTTCTTCTTCTTCTTCTTCTTCTTCTTCTTCTTCTTCTTCTTCTTCTTCTTCTTCTTCTTCTTCTTGTCTTTCTTCTGCTTCTGCTTTTCCTGCTTCTTCTGCTTCTCTTTCTGCTTCTCATTCTGCTTCTGCTTCTCCTTCTGCTTCTCATATTGCTTCTGCTGCTCTTCCTTCTCCTTCTCCTACTTCTGCTTCTCCTTCTGCTTCTGCTTCTCCTTCTGCTTCTCCTTATATTTCTCTTAATCCTTCCCGTTCTTATGCTTCTACTTCTGGTTTTGCTTCTGCTACTTATGCTCCTTCTGTTTCTTTTGCTTCTGCTTCAGTTGCTTCTGCTTCTTAGCTTCTCCTGCTTCTCCTGCTTCTGTTTCTGCTTCTTCTTCTTCTTCTCTTTCGGGTTCTCCTGCTTCTGCTTCTTGTGCTTCTCCTGCTTCTCTTTCTGCTACTCATTCTGCTTCTGCTTCTCCTTCTGCTTCTGCTTCTCCTCCTTCTCCTTCTCCTATTTCTGCTTCTCCTTCAGCTTCTGCTTCTTCTGCTTCTCCTGCTTCTCCTTCTGCATCTCCTTCTGCTTGTGCTTGTACTTATGCTTCTTCTTCTGCTTCTGCTTCTCCTGCTTCTTTTGGTTCACCTTTTGCTTCTGCTTCTTCTGCTTTTCCTGCTTCTCCTTCGGCTTCTCCCTCTGCCTCTCCTTCTGCTTCTCCTTCTGTTTCTCCTTCTCCTTCTCGTTCTTCTGCTTTTCCTTCTGCTTCTCCTTCTGCTTCTACATCTTCTCCTTCTCCCTCTGCTTCTGCTTCTCATGCTTCTTCTTTTTCTTCTGCTTCTGCTACTCCTGCTTCTGCTTCTTCTGCTTCTCCTGCTTCTCTTTCTGCTTCTCCTTCTGCTTCTGCTTCTTCGTCTTCTGCTTCTCCTGCTTCTCCTTCTCCTTTTGCTCCTTCTTCTCCTTTTGCTTCTTCTTCTTCTTCTTCTTCTTCTTCTCCTTCTCCTTCTCCTTCTTCTTCTTCTTCTTCTTCTTCTTCTTCTTCTTCTTCTTCTTCTTCTTCTTCTTCTTCTTCTTCTTCTTCTTCTTCTTCTTCTTCTTCTTCTTCTTCTTCTTCTTCTGTATCTTCTGTTTCTGCTTCTCCTGCTTCTGCATTTGTGCTTCTCCTGCGTCTCTTTCTTCTTCTCATTCTTCTGCTTCTCCTTCTGCTTCTCCTATTGCTTCTGCTGCCCTTCCTTCTCCTTCTCCTACTTCTGCTTCTTCTTCTGCTTCTGCTTCTTCTGCTTCTCCTGCTTCTCCTTCTGCATCTTCTTCTGCTTCTGCTTCTCCTTCTGCTGCTTCTTCTGCTTCTGCTTCTCCTTCTCCTTCTTTTGCTTCTCCTTCTGATTCTCCTTCTGCTTCTCCTTCTCCTTCTCGTTCTTCTGCTTTTCCTACTGCTTCTCCTTCTGCTTCTGCTACAACGACTACTGCTTCTGCTTCTTTTGTTTCTTCTGCTTCTACTTCTGCTTTTGATTCTCTTTTTGCTTCTGCTTCTCCTTCTGCTTATCATTCTGCTTCTCCAGATTCTGCTTCTTCTACTAATCCTGCTTCAGGTTCTGCTTCTGCTTCTTCGGATTCTTATGCTTCTGCTTCTTCTGCTTCCCCTCCTTCTCTTTCTGCTTCTCCTTCTGATTCTCCTTCTGCTTCTGCTACTTCTCCTTCTTCTGTTTCTTCTTCTTCTGCTTCTCCTGCTTCTCGTTCTGCTTCTCTTCGTCTGCTTCTCTTTCTGCTTCTGCTTCTGCTTCTTCTGCTTCTTCTTCTACTCCTTCTGTTTCTGTTTCTTCTGCTTCTCCTGCTTCTCCTTCTGCATCTCCTTCTGCTTGTGATTGTCCTTATGCTTCTTCTTCTACTTCTGCTTCTCCTTCTCCCTCTGCTACTGCTTCTTCTGCTTTTCCTGCTTCTTCTGCTTCTCCTTCTGTTTCTCCTTCTCCTTCTTGTTCTTCTTCTTTTCCTTCTGCTTCTCCTTCTGCTTCTGCATCTTCAGCTTCTTCGGCTACTGCTTCTGCTTCTTCTGTTTCTTCTGCTTCTCCTTCTGCTTTTGCTTCTCTTTCTGCTTCTGCTTCTCCTTCTGGTTGTCCTTCTCCTTCTCCAGATTCTGCTTCTTCTGCTTCTCCTTCTGCTTCAGGTTCTTCTTCTGCTTCTTCTGCTTCTATTTCTGCATCTCCTTCTGTTTCTGCTTCTCCTTCTGCTTCTTCTCCTTCTTCTATTTCTTCTCCTTCTGCTTCTCCCGCTTCTGCTTCTCCTTCTTCTCCTTCTGTTTTTCTTTATGATTATCCTTCTGCTTCTCCTTCTACTCCTACTGCTGCTTCTCCTTCTGCTTCTGTTCCTCCTTCTGCAACTTCTTCTGTTTCAATTTCTCCTTCTTCTGCTTTTCATTCTGCTTCTGCTTCTTCTGCTTCTGCTTCTCCTGCTTCTCCTTCTGGTTCAGGTTCTGCTTCTGCTTTTTCTGCTTCTTCTCCTTCTCCTTCTCCTGTTTCTGCTTCTTCTGCTTCTCCTGCTACTCTTTCTCCTTCTCCTTCTGCTTCTGTTTCTACTTCTACTTCTGCTTCTGCTTCTGCTCTTCTTCTTCTTCTCTTTCTTCTGCTTCTGCTTTTCCTGCTTCTTCTGCTTCTACTGCTTCTCTTTCTGCTTCTCATTCTGCTTCTTTTTCTCCTTCTGCTTCTCCTATTGCTTCTGCTGCTCTTCCTTCTCCTTCTCCTACTTCAGCTTCTCCTTCTGCTTCTGCTTCTCCTTCTGCTTCTCCTTATATTTCTCTTTCTCCTTCTCCTTCTCGTTCTTCTGCTTCTACTTCTGCTTTTGCTTCTGCTACTTATGCTTCTTCTGTTTGCTATGATTCTGCTTCAGTTGCTTCTACTTCTTAGCTTCTCCTGTTTCTCCTTCTGCTTCTGTTTCTGCTTCTTCTGCTTCTTCTCTTTCGGGTTCTCCTGCTTCTGCTTCTTGTGCTTCTCCTGCTTCTCTTTCTGCTACTCATTCTGCTTCTGCTTCTCCTTCTGCTTCTGCTTCTCCTCCTTCTTCTTCTCCTCCTACTTCTGCTTCTCCTTCAGCTACTGCTTCTTCTGCTTCTCCTGCTTCTCCTTCTGCATCTCCTTCTGTTTGTGCTTGTTCTTATGCTTCTTCTTCTGCTTCTGCTTCTCCTGCTTCTTTTGGTTCACCTTTTGCTTCTGCTTCTTCTGCTTTTCCTGCTTCTCCTTCGGCTTCTCCCTCTGCCTCTCCTTCTGCTTCTCCTTCTGTTTCTCCTTCTCCTTCTAGTTCTCCTGCTTTTCCTTCTGCTTCTCCTTCTGCTTCTACATCTTCTCCTTCTCCCTCTGCTTCTGCTTCTCATGCTTCTTCTTTTTCTTTTGCTTCTGCTTCTCCTTCTTCTGCTTCTTCTGCTATTCCTGCTTCTCTTTCTGCTTCTCCTGCTGCTTCTCCTTCTGCTCCTCCTTCTCCTTCTTCTACTTCTCCTTCTGCTTCTTCTGCTTCTTCTTCTTCTCCTTCTGCTTCTCCTTTTGCTTCTCCTTCTCCTTTTGCTTCTCCTTCTCCTTCTTCTTCTTCTCCTTCTTCTTCTTCTTCTTCTTCTTCTTCTTCTTCTTCTTCTTCTTCTTCTTCTTCTTCTTCTTCTTCTTCTTCTTCTTCTTCTTCTTCTTCTTCTTCTTCTGTATCTTCTGTTTCTGCTTCTCCTGCTTCTGCATTTGTGCTTCTCCTACTTCTCTTCCTTCTTCTCATTCTTCTGCTTCTCCTTCTGCTTCTCCTATTGCTTCTGCTGCCCTTCCTTCTCCTTCTCCTTCTCCTACTTCTGCTTCTTCTTCTGCTTCTGCTTCTTCTGCTTCTCCTGCTTCTCCTTCTGCATCTTCTTCTGCTTCTGCTTCTCCTTCTGCTGCTTCTTCTGCTTCTGCTTCTCCTTCTCCTTCTTCTGCTTCTCCTTCCGATTCTCCTTTTGCTTCTCCTTCTCCTTCTCGTTTTTCTGCTTTTCCTACTGCTTTTCCTTCTGCTTCTGCTACAACGACTACTGCTTCTGCTTCTTTTGTTTCTTCTGCTTCTACTTATGCTTTTGATTCTCTTTCTGCTTCTGCATCTCCTTCTGCTTCTCATTCTGCTTTTCCAGGTTCTGCTTCTTCTACTTCTCCTGCTTCAGGTTCTGCTTCTGCTTCTTCGGATTTTTATGCTTCTGCTTCTTCTGCTTCCCCTCCTTCTCTTTCTGCTTCTCCTTCTGTTTCTGCTTCTCTTTCTGCTTCTCCTTCTGCTTCTCCTTCTGCTTCTGCTA
>NW_012287986.1:0-1086 GCF_000151885.1 Dipodomys ordii
CTTATCCTTCCCGTTCTTATGCTTCTACTTCTGGTTTTGCTTCTGCTTCTCCTTCTGCTTCTCATATTGCTTCTGCTGCTCTTCCTTCTCCTTCTCCTACTTCTGCTTCTCCTTCTGCTTCTGCTTCTCCTTCTGCTTCTCCTTATATTTCTCTTAATCCTTCCCGTTCTTATGCTTCTACTTCTGGTTTTGCTTCTGCTACTTATGCTCCTTCTGTTTCTTTTGCTTCTGCTTCAGTTGCTTCTGCTTCTTAGCTTCTCCTGCTTCTCCTGCTTCTGTTTCTGCTTCTTCTTCTTCTTCTCTTTCGGGTTCTCCTGCTTCTGCTTCTTGTGCTTCTCCTGCTTCTCTTTCTGCTACTCATTCTGCTTCTGCTTCTCCTTCTGCTTCTCCTCCTTCTCCTTCTCCTATTTCTGCTTCTCCTTCAGCTTCTGCTTCTTCTGCTTCTCCTGCTTCTCCTTCTGCATCTCCTTCTGCTTGTGCTTGTACTTATGCTTCTTCTTCTGCTTCTGCTTCTCCTGCTTCTTTTGGTTCACCTTTTGCTTCTGCTTCTTCTGCTTTTCCTGCTTCTCCTTCGGCTTCTCCCTCTGCCTCTCCTTCTGCTTCTCCTTCTGTTTCTCCTTCTCCTTCTCGTTCTTCTGCTTTTCCTTCTGCTTCTCCTTCTGCTTCTACATCTTCTCCTTCTCCCTCTGCTTCTGCTTCTCATGCTTCTTCTTTTTCTTCTGCTTCTGCTACTCCTGCTTCTGCTTCTTCTGCTTCTCCTGCTTCTCTTTCTGCTTCTACTTCTGCTTCTGCTTCTTCCTCTTCTGCTTCTCCTGCTTCTCCTTCTCCTTTTGCTCCTTCTTCTCCTTTTGCTTCTTCTTCTTCTTCTTCTTCTCCTTCTTCTCCTTCTCCTTCTTCTTCTTCTTCTTCTTCTTCTTCTTCTTCTTCTTCTTCTTCTTCTTCTTCTTCTTCTTCTTCTTCTTCTTCTTCTTCTTCTCCTTCTTCTTCTTCTTCTTCTTCTTCTTCTTCTTCTTCTTCTTCTTCTTCTTCTTCTTCTTCTTCTTCTTCTTCTTCATCTTCTTCTTCTTCTTCTTCTTCTTCTTCTTC
>NW_012287987.1:0-3503 GCF_000151885.1 Dipodomys ordii
CTTCTGTTTCTGCTTCTTCTGCTTCTTCTCTTTCGGCTTCTCCTGCTTCTGCATCTTGTGCTTCTCCTGCTTCTCTTTCTGCTTCTCATTCCGCTTCTGCTTGTCCTTCTGCTTCTACTTCTCCTCCTTCTCCTTCTCCTACTTCTGCTTCTCCTTCAGCTTCTGCTTCTTCTGCTTCTCCTGCTTCTCCTTCTGCATCTCCTTCTGCTTGTGCTTGTGCTTATGCTTCGTCTTCTGCCTCTGCTTCTCCTTCTCCTTCTTTTGCTTCTCCTTTTGCTTCTGCATCTTCTGCTTTTCCTGCTTCTCCTTCTGCTTCTTCTGCTTCTCCTGTTTCTCCTTCCGCATTTTCTTCTGCTTCTGCTTCTCCTTCTCCTTCTTCTGCTTCTTCTGATTCTCCTTCTGCTGCTTCTTCTTCTGCTTTACCTGCTTCTCTTTCTGCTTCTCCTTTTGCTTCTCCTTCTGTTTCTCCTTCTCCTTCTTTCTTCTGCTTTTCCTTCTGCTTCTGCTACAACTGCTACTGCTTCTACTTCTTCTGATTCTTCTGCTTCCCCTTCTGCTTTTGATTCTCTTTCTGCTTCTGCTTCTCCTTCTGCTTCTCATTCTGCTTCTCCAGATTCTGCTTCTACTGCTTCTCCTGCTTCTCCTTCTGCTTCAGGTTCTACTTCTCCTTCTTCGGATTCTTATGCTTCTGCTTCTCCTGTTTCTTCTTCTCCTGCTTCTCCTTCTGCTGCTCTTTCTGCTTCTCCTGTTGCTTTTCCTTCTCCTGCTCCTTCTCTTGCTTCTCTTTCGGCTTCTCCTTCTGTTTCTCCTTCTCCTTCTCCTTCTCGTTCTTCTGCTTTTCCTTCTGCTTCTCCTTCTGCTTCTGCATCTTCTGCTGCTACTGCTACTGCGTCTGCTTCTTCTGTTTCTTCTACTTCTCCTTCTGCTTCTCCTTGTGCTTTTGCTTTTCTTTCTGCTTCTGTTTCTCCTTCTGCTTCTCCAGATTCTGCTTCTTCTACTTCTCCTGCTTCTCCTTCTGCTTCAGGTTCTGCTTCTGCTTCTTCGGCTTCTTCTGCTTCTGCTTCTCATGCTACTGCTTCTTCTGCTTCCCCTCCTTCTCTTTCTGCTTCTTCTTCTGTTTCTGCTTCTCCTTCTGCTTCTGCTTCTTGTCCTTCTCCTGTTTCTTCTGCTTATGCTTCTCCTGTTTCTGCTTCTAATGCTTCTCCTTCTGCTGCTCTTTCTGCTTCTCCTTCTCCTGCTCCTTCTTCTGCTTCTCTTTCTGCTTCTCCTTCTGTTTCTCCTTCTCCTTCTCCTTCTCGTTCTTCTGCTTTTCCTTCTGCTTCTCCTTCTGCTTCTGCATCTTCTGCTGCTTCTGCTACTGCGTCTTCTTCTTCTGTTTCTTCTACTCCTCCTTCTGCTTCTCCTTCTGCTTTTGCTTCTCTTTCTGCTTCTGCTTCTCCAGATTCTGCTTCTTCTCCTTCTCCTGCTTCTCCTTCTGCTTCAGGTTCTGCTTCTGCTTCTTCGGCTTCTTCTGCTTATGCTTCTCCTGCTGCTGCTTCTTCTGCTTCTCCTGCTTCTCCTTCTGCTTTTCCTTCTGTTTCTGCTTTTCCTTCTGCTTCTTCTCCTTCTTCTGTTTCTTCTGCTTCTCCTGCTGCTGCTTGTCCTGCTTCTCCTTCTGCTTCTCCTTCTGCTTCAATTTATCCTTCTGCTTCTCATTCTGCTTCTGCGTCTTCTGTTTTTTTCTGCTTTTCCTGCTTCTGCTTCTTCTGCTTCTCCTGCTTCTCATGCTGCTTCTCCTGCTTCTCTTTGTGCTTCTGCTTATCCTTCTGCTTCTCCTACTCCTAATCCTTCTCTTTTGCCTTCTCCTTCTTCTTCTTCTACTTCTCCTGCTGCTTCTGCTTCTGTTTATTCTACTATTTCTGTTTCTTCTGCTTCTGCTTCAGATTGTGCTTCTTCTGTTTCTCCTGCTTCAGATTCTGCTTCTGCTTCTTCGGCTTCTTCGGTTTCTTCTTCTGCTGCTTCTCCTGCTTCTTCTACTTCTCCTGCTTCTCTTTCTGCTTCTCCTTCTTCTTCTGCTTCTCCTTCTGCTTCTGCTTCTGCTCTTCTCCTTCTTCTGTTTATTTTGCTTCTGTTTCTTCTGCTTCTTGTTCTTCTGTTTCTTCTGATTCTACTTCTGCTTCTCCTTTTTCTCCTTCTCTTCCTGCTTCTACTTCTACTTCTTCTGGTTCTCCTGCTTCTCCTTCTTGTTCTCCTTCTGTTTCTGCTTCTCTTTCTGCTTCTTCTTCTCCTTCTGCTGCTCCTTCTTCTGCTTCTCCCTCTGATTCTGCTTCTTATGCTTATTCTTTTTCTTCTGCTTCTGCTTCTCCTGCTTCTGCTTCTTCTGCTTCTACTGCTTCTCCTTATGCTTCTCCTTATCCTTCTCCTTCTGCTTCTCCTTCTGCTTCTCCTTCTTCTTCTTCTTCTTCTTCTTCTTCTTCTTCTTCTTCTTCTTCTTCTTCTTCTTCTTCTTCTTCTTCTTCTTCTTCTTCTTCTTCTTCTTCTTGTCCTTCTTCTGCTTCTGCTTTTCCTGCTTCTGCTTTTCCTGCTTCTTCTGCTTCTACTGCTTCTCTTTCTGCTTCTCATTCTGCTTCTGCTTCTCCTTCTGCTTCTCATATTGCTTCTGCTGCTCTTCCTTCTCCTTCTCCTACTTCTGCTTCTCCTTCTGCTTCTCCTTCTGCTTCTCCTTATATTTCTCTTAATCCTTCCCGTTCTTCTGCTTCTATTTCTGGTTTTGCTTCTGCTACTTATGCTCCTTCTGTTTCTTTTGCTTCTGCTTCAGTTGCTTCTTCTTCTTAGCTTCTCCTGCTTCTCCTGCTTCTGTTTCTGCTTCTTCTTCTTCTTCTCTTTCGGGTTCTCCTGCTTCTGCTTCTTGTGCTTCTCCTGCTTCTCTTTCTGCTACTCATTCTGCTTCTGCTTCTCCTTCTGCTTCTGCTTCTCCTCCTTCTCCTTCTCCTATTTCTGCTTCTCCTTCAGCTTCTGCTTCTTCTGCTTCTCCTGCTTCTCCTTCTGCATCTCCTTCTGCTTGTACTTATGCTTCTTCTTCTGCTTCTGCTTCTCCTGCTTCTTTTGGTTCACCTTTTGCTTCTGCTTCTTCTGCTTTTCCTGCTTCTCCTTCGGCTTCTCCCTCTGCCTCTCCTTCTGCTTCTCCTTCTGTTTCTCCATCTCCTTCTCGTTCTTCTGCTTTTCCTTCTGCTTCTCCTTCTACATCTTCTCCTTCTCCCTCTGCTTCTGCTTCTCATGCTTCTTCTTTTTCTTCTGCTTCTGCTTCTCCTGCTTCTGCTTCTTCTGCTTCTCCTGCTTCTCTTTCTGCTTCTCCTTCTGCTTCTGCTTCTGCTTCTTCCTCTTCTGCTTCTGCTTCTCCTGCTTCTCCTTCTCCTTTTGCTCCTTCTTCTCCTTTTGCTTCTTCTTCTTCTTCTCCTTCTCCTTCTCGTTCTCCTTCTCCTTCTTCTTCTTCTTCTTCTTCTTCTTCTTCTTCTTCTTCTTCT
>NW_012287988.1:0-6837 GCF_000151885.1 Dipodomys ordii
ATTCTGCTTCTGCTCCTCCTACTCCTAATCCTTCTCTTTCTCCTTCTTCTTCTTCTGCTTCTCGTTCTGCTTCTGCTTCTTCTGCTTGTTCTGTTTCTTCTACTTCTGCTTTTCCAGCTTCTCCTGCTTCTGCTTCTCCTTCTGCTTCAGGTTTTCCTTCTGCTTCTTCGGCTTCTTCTCTTTCTTCTGCTTCTGCTCCTCCTGCTACTGCTTCTTCTGCTTCTCTTTCTGCTTCTGCTTCTCCATCTGCCTCTTCTCCTTCTTCTGTTTCTTACTCTTCTGCTGCTTCTCCCGCTTCTGCTTCTTCTGCTTCTCCTGCTTGTCCTTCTGCTTCTCCTTTTCCTTCTTCTGCTTCTCTTTCTGCTTCTGCTTCTGCTTCTTCTGATTCTCCAACTTCTCCTTCTCCTTCTCCTTCTGTTTCTGCTTCTCTTTCTGCATCTGCATCTCCTTCTGCTTCAACTTTTGCTGCTCCTTCTCCTTCTTCTTTTTCTCCCTTTTCTCCCTCTGCTTCGGCTTCTGCTTCTTATGATTCTTTTTTTCTTCTGCTTCTGCTTCTCCTGCTTCTGCTTCTTATGCTTCTACTGCTTCTTCTTCTGCTTCTGCTTCTTCTGCTTCTACTTCTCTTTCTGCTTCTGCTTCTCCTGCTTGTTTTTCTGCTTCTTCTGCTGCTTCTCCTTCTGCTGCTTCTTCTACTTCTCCTTCTGCTTCTCTTTTTGCTTCTCCTTCTGCTTCTGCTTCTTCTGTTTCTCCTGCCTGAGTTTCTGGTTCTACTTCTTCTGCTGCTTCTCCTTCAGCTTCTGCTTCTACTTCTGCTTCTGTTTCTGCTTCTTCTGCTTCTTCTCTTTCAGCTTCTCCTGCTTCTGCATCTTGTGCTTCTCCTGCTTCTCTTTCTGCTTCTCATTCCGCTTCTGCTTGTCCTTCTGCTTCTACTTCTCCTCCTTCTCCTTCTCCTACTTCTGCTTCTTCTGCTTCTCCTGCTTCTCCTTCTGCATCTCCTTCTGCTTGTGCTTGTGCTTATGCTTCGTCTTCTGCCTCTGCTTCTCCTTCTCCTTCTTTTGCTTCTCCTTTTGCTTCTGCTTCTTCTGCTTTTCCTGCTTCTCCTTCTGCTTCTGCTTCTTCTGCTTCTCCTGTTTCTCCTTCTGCATTTTCTTCTGCTTCTGCTTCTCCTTCTCCTTCTTATGCTTCTCCTTCTGATTCTCCTTCTGCTGCTTCTTCTTCTGCTTTACCTGCTTCTCTTTCTGCTTCTCCTTTTGCTTCTCCTTCTGTTTCTCCTTCTCCTCGTTCTTCTGCTTTTCCTTCTGCTTCTGCTACAACTGCTACTGCTTCTACTTCTTCTGATTCTTCTGCTTCCCCTTTTGCTTTTGATTCTCTTTCTGCTTCTGCTTCTCCTTCTGCTTCTCATTCTGCTTCTCCAGATTCTGCTTCTACTGCTTCTCCCGCTTCTCCTTCTGCTTCAGGTTCTACTTCTTGTTCTTCGGATTCTTATGCTTCTGCTTCTCCTGTTTCTGCTTCTCCTGCTTCTCCTTCTGCTGCTCTTTCTGCTTCTCCTGTTGCTTTTCCTTCTCCTGCTCCTTCTCCTGCTTCTCTATCGGCTTCTCCTTCTGTTTCTCCTTCTCCTTCTCGTTCTTCTGCTTTTCCTTCTGCTTCTCCTTCTGCTTCTGCATCTTCTGCTGCTTCTGCTACTGCTTCTGCTTCTTCTGTTTCTTCTACTTCTCCTTCTGCTTCTCCTTGTGCTTTTGCTTTTCTTTCTGCTTCTGCTTCTCCTTCTGCTTCTCCAGATTCTGCTTCTTCTACTTCTCCTGCTTCTCCTTCTGCTTCAGGTTCTGCTTCTGCTTCTACAGCTTCTTCTGCTTCTGCTTCTCATGCTACTGCTTCTTCTGCTTCCCCTCCTTCTCTTTCTGCTTCTCCAACTGTTTCTGTTTCTCCTTCTGCTTCTGCTTCTTGTCCTTTTCCTGTTTCTTCTGCTTATGCTTCTCCTGTTTCTGCTTCTACTGCTTCTCCTTCTGCTGCTCTTTCTGCTTCTCCTTCTCCTGCTCCTTCTTCTGCTTCTCTTTCTGCTTCTCCTTCTGTTTCTCCTTCTCCTTCTCCTTCTCGTTCTTCTGCTTTTCCTTCTGCTTCTCCTTCTGCTTCTGCATCTTCTGCTGCTTCTGCTACTGCGTCTTCTTCTTCTGTTTCTTCTACTCCTCCTTCTGCTTCTCCTTCTGCTTTTGCTTCTCTTTCTGCTTCTGCTTCTCCAGATTCTGCTTCTTCTCCTTCTCCTGCTTCTCCTTCTGCTTCAGGTTCTGCTTCTGCTTCTTCGGCTTCTTCTGCTTCTGCTTCTCATGCTGCTGCTTCTCCTGCTTCTCCTTCTGCTTTTCCTTCTGTTTCTGCTTTTCCTTCTGCTTCTTCTCCTTCTTCTGTTTCTTCTGCTTCTGCTTCTCCTGCTGCTGCTTGTCCTGCTTCTCGTTCTGCTTCTCTTTCTGCTTCTCCCTCTCCTTCTCCTTCTTCTTCTGCTTCTCCTTCTGCTTCAATTTCTCCTTCTGCTTCTCATTCTGCTTCTGCGTCTTCTGTTTTTTTCTGCTTCTCCTGCTTCTGTTTCTTCTGCTTCTCCTGCTTCTCATGCTGCTTCTCCTGCTTCTCTTTGTGCTTCTGCTTATCCTTCTGCTTCTCCTACTCCTAATCCTTCTCTTTTGCCTTCTCCTTCTTCTTCTTCTGCTTCTCCTGCTGCTTCTGCTTCTGTTTATTCTACTATTTCTGTTTCTTCTGCTTCTGCTTCAGATTGTGCTTCTTCTGTTTCTCCTTCTGCTTCAGATTCTGCTTCTGCTTCTTCGGCTTCTTCGGTTTCTTCTTCTGCTGCTTCTCCTGCTTCTTCAACTTCTCCTGCTTCTCTTTCTGCTTCTCCTTCTTCTTCTGCTTCTCCTTCTCCTTCTGCTTCTGCTCTTCTCCTTCTTCTGTTTATTTTGCTTCTGTTTCTTCTGCTTCTTGTTCTTCTGTTTCTTCTGATTCTACTTCTGCTTCTCCTTGTCTTTCCGCTTCTACTTCTTCTGATTCTCCTGCTTCTCCTTCTTGTTCTCCTTCTGTTTCTGCTTCTCTTTCTGCTTCTTCTTCTCCTTCTGCTGCTCCTTCTCCTTCTGCTTCTCCCTCTGATTCTGCTTCTTATGCTTATTCTTTTTGTCTGCTTCTCCTGCTTCTGCTTCTTCTGCTTCCCCTCCTTCTCTTTCTGCTTCTCCTTCTGTTTCTGCTTCTCTTTCTGATTCTCCTTCTGCTTCTGCTACTTCTCCTTCTTCTGTTTCTTCGTCTTCTGCTTCTCCTGCTTCTCGTTCTGCTTCTCTTCGTCTGCTTCTCTTTCTGCTTCTGCTTCTGCTTCTTCTGCTTCTTCTTCTACTCCTTCTGTTTCTGCTTCTTCTGCTTCTCCTGCTTCTCCTTCTGCATCTCCTTCTGCTTGTGCTTGTCCTTATGCTTCATCTTCTACTTCTGCTTCTCCTTCTCCGTCTGCTACTGCTTCTTCTGCTTTTCCTGCTTCTCCTTCTGCTTCTCCTTCTGTTTCTCCTTCTCCTTCTTGTTCTTCTTCTTTTCCTTCTGCTTCTCCTTCTGCTTCTGCATCTTCAGCTTCTTCTGCTACTGCTTCTGCTTCTTCTGTTTCTTCTGCTTCTCCTTCTGCTTTTGCTTCTCTTTCTGCTTCTGCTTCTCCTTCTGGTTTTCCTTCTCCTCCAGATTCTGCTTCTTCTGCTTCTCCTTCTGCTTCAGGTTCTTCTTCCGCTTCTTCGGCTTCTTCTGCTTCTCTTTCTGCATCTCCTTCTGTTTCTGCTTCTCCTTCTGCTTCTGCTTCTTCTCCTTCTTCTATTTCTTCTCCTTCTGCTTCTCCCGCTTCTGTTCCTTTCTTCTTCTCCTTCTGTTTCTCTTTATGATTATCCTTCTGCTTCTCCTTCTACTCCTACTGCTGCTTCTCCTTCTGCTTCTGTTTCTCCTTCTGCAACTTCTTCTGTTTCAATTTCTCCTTCTTCTGCTTTTCATTCTGCTTCTCCTTCTTCTGCTTCTGCTTCTCCTGCTTCTCCTTCTGGTTCCAGGTTCTGCTTCTGCTTATTCTGCTTCTTCTCCTTCTCCTTCTCCAGATTCTGCTTCTTCTGCTTCTCCTGCTACTCTTTCTCCTTCTCCTTCTGCTTCTGCTTCTACTTCTGCTTCTGCTTCTGCTCTTCTTCTTCTTCTCTTTCTTCTGCTTCTGCTTTTCCTGCTTCTTCTGCTTCTACTGCTTCTCTTTCTGCTTCTCATTCTGCTTCTTTTTCTCCTTCTGCTTCTCCTATTGCTTCTGCTGCTCTTCCTTCTCCTTCTCCTACTTCAGCTTCTCCTTCTGCTTCTGCTTCTCCTTCTGCTTCTCCTTATATTTCTCTTTCTCCTTCTCCTTCTCGTTCTTCTGCTTCTACTTCTGCTTTTGCTTTTGCTACTTATGCTTCTTCTGTTTGCTTTGCTTCTGCT
The DNA here is from genome assembly GCF_000151885.1 of Dipodomys ordii. NCBI lineage: Eukaryota > Metazoa > Chordata > Mammalia > Rodentia > Heteromyidae > Dipodomys > Dipodomys ordii. The sequence continues at coordinate 4,453 of NW_012287988.1, forward strand.
TCAGTTGCTTCTACTTCTTAGCTTCTCCTGTTTCTCCTTCTGCTTCTGTTTCTGCTTCTTCTGCTTCTTCTCTTTCGGGTTCTTCTGCTTCTGCTTCTTGTGCTTCTCTTGCTTCTCTTTCTGCTACTCATTCTGCTTCTGCTTCTCCTTCTGCTTCTGCTTCTCCTCCTTCTTCTTCTCCTTCTCCTACTTCTGCTTCTCCTTCAGCTTCTGCTTCTTCTGCTTCTCCTGCTTCTCCTTCTGCATCTCCTTCTGCTTGTGCTTGTTCTTATGCTTCTTCTTCTGCTTCTGCTTCTCCTGCTTCTTTTGGTTCACCTTTTGCTTCTGCTTCTTCTGCTTTTCCTGCTTCTCCTTCAGCTTCTCCCTCTGCCTCTCCTTCTGCTTCTCCTTCTGTTTCTCCTTCTCCTTCTAGTTCTCCTGCTTTTCCTTCTGCTTCTCCTTCTGCTTCTACATCTTCTCCTTCTCCCTCTGCTTCCGCTTCTCATGCTTCTTCTTTTTCTTCTGCTTCTGCTTCTCCTGCTTCTGCTTCTTCTGCTTCTCCTGCTTCTCTTTCTGCTTCTCCTGCTGCTTGTCCTTCTGCTCCTCCTTCTCCTTCTTCTACTTCTCCTTCTGCTTCTACTTCTGCTTCTTCTTCTTCTCCTTCTGCTTCTCCTTCTCCTTTTGCTTCTTCTTCTCCTTCTTCTTCTTCTTCTTCTTCTTCTTCTTCTTCTTCTTCTTCTTCTTCTTCTTCTTCTTCTTCTTCTTCTTCTTCTTCTTCTTCTTCTTCTTCTTCTTCTTCTTGTTCTTCTTCTTCTTCTTCTGTATCTTCTGTATCTTCTGTTTCTGCTTCTCCTGCTTCTGCATTTGTGCTTCTCCTACTTCTCTTCCTTCTTCTCATTCTTCTGCTTCTCCTTCTGCTTCTCCTATTGCTTCTGCTGCCCTTCCTTCTCCTTCTCCTTCTCCTACTTCTGCTTCTTCTTCTGCTTCTGCTTCTCCTGCTTCTCCTTCTGCATCTTCTTCTGCTTCTGCTTCTCCTTCTGCTGCTTCTTCTGCTTCTGCTTCTCCTTCTCCTTCTTCTGCTTCTCCTTCTGATTCTCCTTCTGCTTCTCCTTCTCCTTCTCGTTTTTCTGCTTTTCCTACTGCTTTTCCTTCTGCTTCTGCTACAACGACTACTGCTTCTGCTTCTTTTGTTTCTTCTGCTTCTACTTCTGCTTTTGATTCTCTTTCTGCTTCTGCTTCTCCTTCTGCTTCTCATTCTGCTTCTCCAGATTCTGATTCTTCTTCTTCTCCTGCTTCAGGTTCTGCTTCTGCTTCTTCGGATCCTTATGCTTCTGCTTCTTCTGCTTCCCCTCCTTCTCTTTCTGCTTCTCCTTCTGTTTCTGCTTCTCTTTCTGCTTCTCCTTCTGCTTCTCCTTCTGCTTCTGCTACTTCTCCTTCTTCTGTTTCTTCTTCTTCTGCTTCTCCTGCTTCTCGTTCTGCTTCTCTTCGTCTGCTTCTCTTTCTGCTTCTGCTTCTCCTTCTGCTTCTCCAGATTCTGCTTCTTCTCCTTCTCCTGCTTCTCCTTCTGCTTCAGGTTCTGCTTCTTCATCTTCGGCTTCTTCTGCTTCTGCTTCTCCAGATTCTGCTTCTACTGCTTCTCCTGCTTCTCTTTCTGCTTCTCCTTCTGTTTCTGCTTCTCTTTCTGCTTCTCCTTCTGCTTCTCCTTCTGCTTCTGCTTCTTGTCCTTCTCCTGTTTCTTCTGCTTATGCTTCTCCTGTTTCTGCTTCTCCTGCTTCTCCTTCTGCTGCTCTTTCTGCTTCTCCTGCTGCTTTTCCTTCTCCTGCTCCTTGTTCTGCTTCTCTTTCTGCTTCTCCTTCTGTTTCTCTTTCTCCTTCTCGTTCTTCTGCTTTTCCTTCTGCTTCTGCATCTTCTGCTGTTTCTGCTACTGCGTCTGCTTCTTCTGTTTCTTCTACTTCTCCTTCTGCTTCTCCTTCTGCTTTTGCTTCTCTTTCTACTTCTGCTTCTCATTCTGCTTGTGCTTCTCCTTCTACTTCTGCTTCTCCTTCTGTATCTCCTTCTGCTTCTGCTTCTCCTTGTTCTGCTTCTCCTTGTCTGCTTCCCTTTCTGCTTCTTCTGCTTCTCCTTCTTCTGATTTTGCTGCTTCTCCTTCTCCTTCTGCTTCTCATTCTGGTTCTCCTTCTTCTGATTCTTCTTCTTCTTTTTCTTTTCTTCTTCTTCTTCTTCTTCTTCTTCTTCTGCTGCTGCTGCTGCTGCTGCTGCTGCTGCTCCTTCTGCTTCTGCTTATTATTCTTCTGCTTCTCCTTCGCCTTCTTCTGCTTCTCCTCCTTCTTCTGCTTCTCCTTCTACTTCTGCATTCAATTTCTCCTTCTTCTGCTTCTCATTCTTCTTCTCATCTGCTTCTCATGC
>NW_012287989.1:0-4640 GCF_000151885.1 Dipodomys ordii
TCTTCTCTCTCTCTCTCTCTCTCTCTCTCTCTCTCTCTCTCTCTCTCTCTCTCTCTCTCTCTCTCTCTCGTATCTCTGCTTCTGCTTCTCCTGCTTCTGCATTTGTGCTTCTCCTGCTTCTCTTTCTTCTTCTCATTCTTCTGATTCTCCTTCTGCTTCTCCTATTGCTTCTGCTGCCCTTCCTTCTCCTTCTCCTTCTCCTACTTCTGCTTCTCCTTCTGCTTCTGCTTCTTCTGCTTCTCCTGCTTCTCCTTCTGCATCTTCTTCTGCTTCTGCTTCTCCTTCTGCTGCTTCTTCTGCTTCTGCTTCTCCTTCTCCTTCTTTTGCTTCTCCTTCTGATTCTCCTTCTGCTTCTCCTTCTCCTTCTCGTTCTTCTGCTTTTCCTACTGTTTCTCCTTCTGCTTCTGCTACAACGACTACTGCTTCTGCTTCTTTTGTTTCTTCTGCTTCTACTTCTGCTTTTGATTCTTTTTGCTTCTGGTTCTCCTTCTGCTTCTCCAGATTCTGCTTCTTCTACTAATCCTGCTTCAGGTTCTGCTTCTGCTTCTTCGGATTCTTATGCTTCTGCTTCTTCTGCTTCCCCTCCTTCTCTTTCTGCTTCTCCTTCTGTTTCTGCGTCTCTTTCTGATTCTCCTTCTGCTTCTGCTACTTCTCCTTCTTCTGTTTCTTCTTCTTCTGCTTCTCCTGCTTCTCGTTCTGCTTCTCTTCGTCTGCTTCTCTTTCTGCTTCTGCTTCTGCTTCTTCTGCTTCTTCTTCTACTCCTTCTGTTTCTGCTTCTTCTGCTTCTCCTGCTTCTCCTTCTGCATCTCCTTCTGCTTGTGCTTGTCCTTATGCTTCATCTTCTACTTCTGCTTCTCCTTCTCCGTCTGCTACTGCTTCTTCTGCTTTTCCTGCTTCTCCTTCTGCTTCTCCTTCTGTTTCTCCTTCTCCTTCTTGTTCTTCTTCTTTTCCTTCTGCTTCTCCTTCTGCTTCTGCATCTTCAGCTTCTTCTGCTACTGCTTCTGCTTCTTCTGTTTCTTCTGCTTCTCCTTCTGCTTTTGCTTCTCTTTCTGCTTCTGCTTCTCCTTCTGGTTCTCCTTCTTCTCCAGATTCTGCTTCTTCTGCTTCTCCTTCTGCTTCAGGTTCTTCTTCCGCTTCTTCGGCTTCTTCTGCTTCTCTTTCTGCATCTCCTTCTGTTTCTGCTTCTCCTTCTGCTTCTGCTTCTTCTCCTTCTTCTATTTCTTCTCCTTCTGCTTCTCCCGCTTCTGCTTCTCCTTCTTCTCCTTCTGTTTCTCTTTATGATTATCCTTCTGCTTCTCCTTCTACTCCTACTGCTGCTTCTCCTTCTGCTTCTGTTTCTCCTTCTGCAACTTCTTCTGTTTCAATTTCTCCTTCTTCTGCTTTTCATTCTGCTTCTGCTTCTTCTGCTTCTGCTTCTCCTGCTTCTCCTTCTGGTTCAGGTTCTGCTTCTGCTTTTTCTGCTTCTTCTCCTTCTCCTTCTCCTGCTTCTGCTTCTTCTGCTTCTCCTGCTACTCTTTCTCCTTCTCCTTCTGCTTCTGTTTCTACTTCTGCTTCTGCTCTTCTTCTTCTTCTCTTTCTTCTGCTTCTGCTTTTCCGGCTTCTTCTGCTTCTCTTTCTGCTTCTCATTCTGCTTCTGTTTCTCCTTCTGCTTCTCCTATTGCTTCTGCTGCTCTTCCTTCTCCTTCTCCTACTTCTGCTTCTGCTTCTCCTTCTGCTTCTCCTTATATTTCTCTTTCTCCTTCTCCTTCTCGTTCTTCTGCTTCTACTTCTGCTTTTGCTTCTGCTACTTATGCTTCTTCTGTTTGCTTTGCTTCTGCTTCAGTTGCTTCTACTTCTTAGCTTCTCCTGTTTCTCCTTCTGCTTCTGTTTCTGCTTCTTCTGCTTCTTCTCTTTCGGGTTCTCCTGCTTCTGCTTCTTGTGCTTCTCCTGCTTCTCTTTCTGCTACTCATTCTGCTTCTGCTTCTCCTTCTGCTTCTGCTTCTCCTCCTCTTCTTCTCCTTCTCCTACTTCAGGTTCTCCTTCAGCTTCTGTTTCTTCTGCTTCTCCTGCTTCTCCTTCTGCATCTCCTTCTGCTTGTGCTTGTTCTTATGCTTCTTCTTCTGCTTCTGCTTCTCCTGCTTCTTTTGGTTCACCTTTTGCTTCTGCTTCTTCTGCTTTTCCTGCTTCTCCTTCGGCTTCTCCCTCTGCCTCTCCTTCTGCTTCTCCTTCTGTTTCTCCTTCTCCTTCTAGTTCTCCTGCTTTTCCTTCTGCTTCTCCTTCTGCTTCTACATCTTCTCCTTCTCCCTCTGCTTCTGCTTCTCATGCTTCTTCTTTTTCTTCTGCTTCTGCTTCTCCTGCTTCTGCTTCTTCTGCTTCTCCTGCTTCTCTTTCTGCTTCTCCTGCTGCTTGTCCTTCTGATCCTCCTTCTCCTTTTTCTACTTCTCCTTCTGCTTCTTCTGCTTCTTCTTCTTCTCCTTCTGCTTCTCCTTTTGCTTCTCCTTCTCCTTTTGCTTCTCCTTCTCCTTCTTCTTCTTCTTCTTCTTCTTCTTCTTCTTCTTCTTCTTCTTCTTCTTCTTCTTCTTCTTCTTCTTCTTCTTCTTCTTCTTCTTCTTCTTCTTCTTCTTCTTCTTCTTGTTATTCTTCTTCTTCTTCTGTATCTTCTGTTTCTCCTGCTTCTGCATTTGTGCTTCTCCTACTTCTCTTCCTTCTTCTCATTCTTCTGCTTCTCCTTCTGCTTCTCCTATTGCTTCTGCTGCCCTTCCTTCTCCTTCTCCTTCTCCTACTTCTGCTTCTTCTTCTGCTTCTTCTTCTTCTGCTTCTCCTGCTTCTCCTTCTGCATCTTCTTCTGCTTCTGCTTCTCCTTCTGCTGCTTCTTCTGCTTCTGCTTCTCCTTCTCCTTCTTCTCCTTCTGCTTCTCCTTCTCCTTCTCGTTTTTCTGCTTTTCCTACTGCTTTTCCTTCTGCTTCTGCTACAACGACTACTGCTTCTGCTTCTTTTGTTTCTTCTGCTTCTACTTCTGCTTTTGAATCTCTTTCTGCTTCTGCTTCTCCTTCTGCTTCTCATTCTGCTTCTCCAGATTCTGCTTCTTCTACTTCTCCTGCTTCAGGTTCTGCTTCTGCTTCTTCGGATTCTTATGCTTCTGCTTCTTCTGCTTCCCCTCCTTCTCTTTCTTCTTCTCCTTCTGTTTCTGCTTCTCTTTCTGCTTCTCCTTCTGCTTCTCCTTCTGCTTCTGCTATTTCTCCTTCTTCTGTTTCTTCTTCTTCTTCTTCTCGTGCTTCTCGTTCTGCTTCTCTTCGTCTGCTTCTCTTTCTGCTTCTGCTTCTCCTTCTGCTTCTCCAGATTCTGCTTCTTCTCCTTCTCCTGCTTCTCCTTCTGCTTCAGGTTCTGCTTCTGCATCTTCGGCTTCTTCTGCTTCTGCTTCTCCGGCTGCTGCTTCTTCTGCTTCTCCTGCTTCTCCTTCTGCTTTTCCTTCTGTTTCTGCTTCTCCTTCTACTTCTGCTTCTTGTCCTTCTCCTGTTTCTTCTGCTTATGCTTTTCCTGTTTCTGCTTCTCCTGCTTCTCCTTCTGCTGCTCTTTCTGCTTCTCCTGCTGCTTTTCCTTCTCCTGTTCGTTGTTCTGCTTCTCTTTCTGCTTCTCCTTCTGTTTCTCTTTCTCCTTCTCGTTCTTCTGCTTTTCCTTCTGCTTCTCCTTCTGCTTCTGCATCTTCTGCTGTTTCTGCTACTGCGTCTGCTTCTTCTGTTTCTTCTACTTCTCCTTCTGCTTCTCCTTCTGCTTTTGCTTCTCTTTCTGCTTCTGCTTCTCATTCTGCTTGTGCTTCTCCTTCTACTTCTGCTTCTCCTTCTGTATCTCCTTCTGCTTCTGCTTCTCCTTGTTCTGCTTCTCCTTGTCTGCTTCCCCTTCTGCTTCTTCTGCTTCTCCTTCTTCTGATTTTCCTGCTTCTCCTTCTCCTTCTGCTTCTCATTCTGGTTCTCCTTATTCTGATTCTTCTTCTTCTTCTTTCTTCTTCTTCTTTTCTTCTTCTTCTTCTTCTTCTTCTTCTTCTTCTTCTTCTTCTTCTTCTTCTTCTTCTTCTTCTTCTTCTTCTTCTTCTTCTTCTTCTGCTGCTGCTGCTGCTGCTGCTGCTGCTGCTCCTTCTGCTTCTGCTTATTATTCTTCTGCTTCTCCTTCTCCTTCTTCTGCTTCTCCTTCTTCTTCTGCTTCTCCTTCTACTTCTGCTTCAATTTCTCCTTCTTCTGCTTCTCATTCTGCTTCTTCTTCTGCTTCTCATGCTTCTGCTTCTTCTGCTTCTACTTCTGCTTCTCCTTCTTCTTCTCCTTCTGCTTCTGTTATCCTTATACTTCTCCTAATCCTAATCCTTCTCAATCTGCTTTTTCTCCTGCTTCTCCCTTTGCTTCTCCTTCTCCTCCTCCTCCTCCTCCTCCTCCTCCTCCTCCTCCTCCTCCTCCTTCTTCTTCTTCTTCTTCTTCTTCTTCTTCGTCTTCTTCTTCTTCTTCTTCTTCTTCTTCTTCTTCTTCTTCTTCTTCTTCTTCTTCTTCTTCTTCTTCTTCTTCTTCTTCTTCTTCTTCTTCTTCTTCTTCTTCTTCTTCTATTTCTGCTTTTCCTTCTCCTTCTATCATACTTCTCCTTCTGCTTCTGCTTCTCCTTCTCTTCTGCTTCTCATC
>NW_012287990.1:0-3305 GCF_000151885.1 Dipodomys ordii
CAGCTGGGGACACAGCGGGGACTCAGCGATACACAGAGGAACACAGCGGGAGACAAAACGGGAGACAGCGGGGGACACAGCGAGGACACAGGGGGAGACAGAGGCGACACAGAGGGGACTCAGCGGGGGACACAGCGTGGGACAAAGTGGGACACCACGGGACCAGTGTTACACAGCGGGACACAGCGGGGACACTGCGGGACACAGCAGGAAAAAGCGGGGGACACAGCGGGACACAGCGGGACACAGCGGGGGACACAGCGGGGGACAGCGGAGACAGAGAGTGGCCACAGCGAGACACAGCGGTGACACAGCTGGACACAGCGGGGTACACAGCAGGACACATCGGGCACACAGCGGGGACACAGTGGGACACAGCGGGACACAGCGGGGACACAGCGGGACAAAGCGGGAGACACAGCGGGACACAGCAGGCACACAGCGGGGACACAGTGGGACACAGCGGGACACAGCAGGGGACAAAGCGGGACACAGTGGGGGACCCAGTGAGGACACAGCGGGACACAGCAGGGGACAGAGCAGGACACAGCGGGGAACACAGCGAGGACACAGCGGGACTCAGCGGGACACAGCGTCGATACAGCGGGGACACAGCGTTACACAGTGTGGTACACAGCTGTGGACTCAACGGGACACAGTGGGGGCACAGCCGGACACAGCGGGACACAGTGGGACACAGCGGGGAAAAAGCGTGAGACACAGCAGGGGACAGAGAGGGTGACAGCAGGGGACACAGCGAGGAAACAGCGGGACACAGCGGTGACACAGAGGGGACTCGGGGGGTGACACAGCGGGACACAGCTGGGGACACAGCAGGACACAGCGCGGGACAAGGTGGGACACAGTGTGGGACAGAGAGTGAGACACAGCGAGACACAGCGGAGACAAAACTGGACACAGCGGGGTACACAGAGGGACACAGCAGGGACACAGCGGGAAAACAGCGTGACACAAAAGGACACAGTGGGACACAGCGGGGGACTCAGCGAGGACACAGAGGCACACAGTGGGGGACACAGCAAGGATAGAGCGGGAAACAGCGGGGGACACAGCAGGACATAGCGGGGGACAGAGCGGGACACAGCGGGACACAGCGGGGGACACAGGATGGACACAGCCGTACACAGCGGGGGACAGATCGAGGACACATTGGGACACAGCGGGGACACAGCGGGACTCAGCGGGGGACACAGCAGTACACAGCGGGACACAGCGGGACACAGCAGGGACACAGCGGGGGACACAGCGGGACACAGCGGGGGACACAGAGAGGGACACAGCGGGGAAAAAAGCGAGGCCACAGCAGAACACAGCGTGGGACACAGCGAGGACACAGCGGGACACAGCTTCGATACAGCGGGGACACAGCGGGACACAGCGATGTACACAGCAGGGGACACAACGGGACACAGTGGGGGCACAGCCGGACACAGTGGGACACAGCGGTACACAGCGGGGACACTGCGGAAACATAGTGGGACACAGCGGGGTACACAGCGGGACACAACGGGACACAGCTTTGGACACAGCGGGGACAAAGCGGCAGACACCGGGGGACACAGCGAGGACACAGCGGGACACAGCGGCGACACAGAGGGGACTCAGCGGGACAAAGCGGGGGACACAGCGTGACACAGCGGGACACAGCGGGGGACACAGCGGGAGACAGCGGAGACAGAGAGGGGCCAAAGGGAGACACAGCGGTGATACAGCTGGACACAACGGAGTACACAGCGGGACACAGCGGGCACACAGTGGGGACACAGTGGGACAGAGCGGGACACAGCAGGGAACACAGGAAGGAAACAGCGGGACCCAGTGGGACACAGCGTCGATACAGCGGGACACAGCGGGGAAACCAGCGAGGACACAGTGGGACACAGCGGGGGACACAGCGAGAACACAGCGGGGGACACAGCGAGGACACAGTGGGACCCAGCGGGACACAGCGTCGATACAGCAGGCACACAGCGTTACACAGCGTGGTACACAGCTGTAGACACAACGGGACTCAGTGGGGGCACAGCGGGACACAGCGGGACACAGTGGGACACAGCGGGGACAAAGCGTGAGACACAGCGGGGGACAGAGCTGGAGACAGCGGGGGACACAGCGAGGACACACTGGGACACAGCGGTGACACAGCGGGGACTCAGAGGAGGACACAGCGGGGGACAAAGAGGGACACCACGGAACACAGCGGGACACAGCGGGAAACAGCAGTGACCCTGCCTGGACACAGTGGGACACAGCGGGGGACACATCGGGGGACAGTGGAGACACAGAGTGGCAACAGCGAGACAAGGCGGTGACATAGCTGGACACAGCGGGGTACACAGCGGGACACAGCGGGCACACAGCGGGGACACAGCGGGACACAGCGGGACACAGCAAGGACACAGTGGGACACAGCAAGACACAGCGGGGGACACAGCGGGACACAGTGGGGGACCCAGTGAGGACACAGCGGGACACAGCAGGGGACACAGCGAGGACACAGCGGGGGACACAGCGGGGGAAACAGCGGGACACAGCGGGGAACACAGCGAGGACACAGCGGGACACAGCGTCGATAAAGCGGGGACACAGCGTTACATAGCGTGGTACACAGCTGTGGACACAACGGGACACAGTGGGGGCACAGCCGGACACAGCGGGACACAGTGGGACACAGCGGGGACAAAGCATGAGACACAGCGGGGGACAGAGAGGGAGACAGCAGGGGACACAGCGAGGAAACAGCGGGACACAGCGTTTACACAGCGGGGACAATGCGGGGGACACAACGGGACACAGCGGGGGACGCTGCGGGACACAGTGAAGGACAGAGCATGGGACACAGCGAGGACAAAACGGGAAACAGCGGGACACAGCGGGGACACACCAGGGACACAGCAGGGACACAGCGGCGGACACAGCGGGGGACTCAGCGGGACACAACGGGGAACACAGCTGGGGACACAACGGGACACAGCAGTGGACACAGCAAGGACACAGCGGGACACAGCGGGGACACTGCGGGAACATAGAGGGACACAGCGGGATACCGAGCGGGACACAGCGGGGTCACAGAGTGGTACACAGCGGGACACAGCGGGAAACACAACGAGGTCACAGCGGGGGACAAAGCGGGACAACACGGGACACAGTGTGACACAGTGGGACACAGCGGGACACAGCGGGACACAGCAGGGGACACAGCGGGGGACAGAAAGGGGACACAGCGGGACACAGCGGGGAAACAGCTGGACACAGCAGGGTAACACAGAGGGAAACAGCGGGCA
>NW_012287991.1:0-5557 GCF_000151885.1 Dipodomys ordii
TGGGACTCGTTTCTGATGAGCTGTGAGCACCTGGACTCAAGGGCTGCACCAGGGGACACAGCGGGACGTTGTGGTGGACCCCGCGATGACACCTTGATTGACCTTGGGGTACCTGTGGATGATCCGTGGGGGACACTGTAGGGGACACATCCCGTCACATCTGTGAATTCCCCTCGGGTCTTCCGGTGTGCAACGTGATGTCTTTTTCATATTCAGGGGATTCAGCGGTGGATGCTCAGATGAAACAGCGGGGGACAAAGTGGGATAACACGGGACACAGTGTGACACCCTCGGACACATCGAGGACATTGCGGGGACACTGCAGGAAAAAGCGGGGGACACGGCGGGACACAGTGGGACACAGCGGGGGACACAGCGGGGGACAGCGGAGACAGAGATGGGCCACAGCGGGACACAGCGGTGACACAGCTGGACACAGCAGGTTACACAGCGGGACACAGCGGGCACACCGGGGACACAGCGGGACACAGCGGGACACAGCGGAGACACAGTGGGACACAGCGGGACAAAGCGGGGGACACAGCGGGACACAGCTGGGGACACAGCGAGGACACAGTGGGACACAGCGGGGGACACAGTGAGGACACAGCGGGACACAGCCGGGGAAAAATCGGGACATAGCGGGGACACAGCAGTGGACAAAGGGGGACACAGCGGGGGACACAGCCGTACACAGCGGGGGAAACAGTGGGGGACACAGCGGGACACAATGGGACACAGCGGGGGACACATGGGAGACACAGCAGGACACAGCGGGGACACAGCGGGACTCAGCGGGGGACACAGCAGTATACAGCAGGACACAGTGGGGACACAGCAGGGACACAGCGGGGGACACAGCAGGACACAGCGGGACACAACGGGGAACACAGCGGGACAGAGGGGGACACAGAGGGGTACACAGAGGGACACAGCTGGGAACACAGCGAGGACACAGCGGGACAAAGTGGGACACAGCGTCGATACAGCGGAAACACAGCAGGACAGAGCAGGGACACAGCTGGGGACACAACGGGACACATCGCGGGACACAGCGAGGACCCAGCGGAACACAGCGTGGGACACAGCGAGCACACAGCGGGACACAGCGGGACACAGCTTTGGACACAGCGGGACCCAGCGGGACACAGCTAGGGACACAGAGGGGACAAAGCGGCAGACAGCCGGGGACACAGCGAGGACACAGCGGGACACAGCGGGACACAGCGGGGGACACAGCGGGGGACAGCGGAGACAGAGAGGGGCCAAAGCGAGACACAACGGTGACACAGCTGGACACAACAGAGTACACAACGGGACACAGCGGGCACACAGCGGGGACACAGCGGGACATAGCGGGACAAAGCGGAACACAGCGGATGTCACAGCGGGACACAGCAGGGGACCCAGCGAGGACACAGCGGGACACAGTGGGAGACACAGCTGGGGACACAGCGGGACACAGCGGGGAACACATCGAGGACACTGCGGGACCCAGCAGGAGACAGCGTCGATACAGCAGGGACACAGCGGGACACAGGGAGGGACAAAGCGGGAGACAGCGGGGGACACAGCGAGGACACAGGGGGACACAGGGGCGACACAGAGGGGACTCAGCGGGGGACACAGCGTGGGACAAAGTGGGACACCACGGGACACAGTGTTACACAGCGGGACACAGCGGGGACACTGCGGGACACAGCAGGACAAAGCACGGGACATAGCGGGACACAGCGGGACACATCGGGGGACCCAACGGGGGACAGCGGAGACAGAGAGTGGCCACAGCGAGACACAGTGGTGACACAGCTGGACACAGCGGGATACACAGCGGGACAGAGCGGGCACACAGCGGGGACACAGCGGGACACAGCGGGACATAGCGGGGACACAGTGGGACACAGCGGGACAAAGCGGGAGACACAGCGGGACACAGCAGGCACACAGCGGGGACACAGTGGGACACAGCGGGACACAGCGGGGACAAAGCGGGACACAGCTGGACACAGCGGGACACAGCGGTGGACACAGCGACACACAGTGGTGGTCCCAGTGAGGACACAGCAGGACACAGCAGGGACACAGCGAGGACACAGCTGGGGACACAGCGGTGGAAACAGCGGGACACAGCGGGACACAGCGTCGATACAGCGGGGACACAGCGTTACACAGCGTGGTACACAGCGTGGTACACAGCTGTGGACACAACGGGACACAGTGGGGGCACAGCCGGACACAGCGGTACACAGTGGGACACAGCGGGGACAAAGCGTGAGACACAGCGGGGGACAGAGAGGGAGACAGTAGGGGACTCAGCGAGGACACAGCGGCACACAACGGGACACAGTGGGAAACAGAGGTGAACCTGCGGGGACACAGCGGACACAGTGGGGGACACAGCGGGACACAGTGTGGGACACAGCGGTGAAACAGCGGGACACAACGGGACACAGCACGGGGACACAGCGAGGACACAGTGGGACACAACGGGACACAGCAGGGGGACACAGCGAGGACACCACGGAACACATCGGGACACAGCGGGAAACAGAGGTGAACCTGCGGGGACACAGCGGGACACAGTGGGGGACACAATGCGAAACAGCGAGGGACACAGCGGGACACAGTGGGGGACAGAGTGTGGGACACAGCGAGACACAGCGGGGACAAAGCTGGACACAGTGGGATACACAGAGGGAAACAGCGGGGACACAGTGGGGAAACAGCGTGACACAGCAGGACACAGCGGGAAACAGCCGGGGACACAGCGAGGACACAGTGGCACAGAACGGGGGACACAGCAAGGACACAGTGGGACACAGCGGGGGACACAGCGAGACATAGCGAGGGACACAGCGGGGGACACAGGGAGGACACAGTGGGACACAGCGGGGGACATAGCGAGGACAAATTGGGACACAGCGCGGACACAGCGGGACTCAGCGGGGCACAGCAGTACACAGTGGGACACACCGGGACACAGCGGGGACACAGCAGGGACACAGCGGGGGACACAGCGGGACACAGCGTGGGACACAGGGAGGACACAGCGGGACCCAGGTGAACCCAGTGTCGATATGGCAGGGACACAGCAGGACAAAGCGTGGAAAAAAGGGAGGACACAGCGGAACACAGGGTGGGACACAGCGAGGACACAGCGAGGACACAGCGGGACAAGGCGGGGACACAGCCGTAGACACAGCGGGACACAGTGGCGGACACAGCGGGACACAGCAGGGAAAACAGCGAGGACACAGCGGAACCCAGGGCGACACAGCGTCGATACAGCGGGGACACAGCGTTACACAGCGTGGTACACAGCTGTGAACACAACGGGACACAGTGGGGGCACAGCGGGACACAGCGGGACACAGTGGGACGCAGCAGGGACAAAGCTTGAGACACAGCGGGGTACAGAGCGGGAGACAGCGGGGGACACAGCGAGGACACAGCGGTACACAGCGCTGACACTGCGGGGCACACAGCGGTACACAGCGGGGAACACAGCGGGGGACACAGCGGGACACAGAGGGACACAGCGGGGGAAACAGGGGGGACACAGCGGGACACAGTGGGGGACACAGCGAGGACACATTGGGACACAGCAGGGACACAGCGGAACGCAGCTGGGGACACAGCAGTACACATCGGGACACAGCGGGACACAGCGAGGTACGCAGAGGTGTACACAGCGGGATAAAGCAGGGAACACAGCGAGGACACAACGGGATCAAGCGGGACACAGCATCGATACAGCGGGAACACAGTGGGACACAGCGGGGTACACAGCTGGGGACACAGCGGGACACAGCTGGGGACACAGCGGGACACAGCGGGGAACACAGGGAAGACATAGCGGGACCCAGCGGGACCCAGCGTCGTTACAGCGGGGACTCAGCGGGACACAGCGAGGTGTACAGCTGGGTACACAACAGGACACTGCGGGGGACACAGCGAGGACACAGACGGACACAGCGGAACACAGCGGGGACACTGCGGGAACATAGAGGGACACAGCGGGGTACACAGCAGGACACAGCGCTACACAGCAAGGGACACAGCGGGGACAAAGCGGCAGACAGTGGGGGACACAGCGAGGACACAGCGGGACACAGCGGCGGACACAGCGGGGACACAGCAGGACATAGCACTACACAGCGGGGGACACAATGGGGACACAGCAGGACACAGCAGGGGACACAGCGAGGACACAGCGGCACATAGCGGGGGACACAGAGAGGACACAGCGGGACACAGCGAGACAAAGCGGGACACAGCGTGGACACAGCAGTAGACACAGCGGGACATAGCAGGGGACACAGCTGGGGACACAACGGGACACAGCAGGGGAAACAGCGAGGACAGAGCGGGACACAGCGGGACACAGCGGGGAAACAGCGTCGATACAGCGGGGACACAGCGAGACCCCGCGGGCAACACAGGAAGGAAACAGCGGGACCCAGTGGGACACAGCGGGACACAATGGGGTACACAGCTGGGGACACAACAGGACACAGCGGGGGACACAGCGGTACACAGCGGGACATAGCGGGGGACACAGCGGGACCCAACGGGAGACCCAGCGAGGACACAGCGGGACACAGCGGGGGACACAGGGGGACACAGCGGGGGACACAACGGAACACAGCGGGGAACACAGCGAAGACACAGCGGGGGACACAGAGGGACACAGCGTCGATACAGCGGGCACACAGCGTTACACAGCGCGGTACACAGCTGTGGACACAACGGGACACAGTGGGGGCATAGCGGGACACAGCGGGACACAGTGGGACACACCGGGGAAAAAGCGTGAGACACAGCGGGGGACAGAGCTGGAGACAGCGGGGGACACAGCGAGGACACAGCAGGACACAGCGTTGACACAGCGGGGTCTCAGCAGGGGACACAGCGAGAGACAAAGAGGGACACCACGGAACACAGCGGGACACAGCAGGAAACAGCAGTGATACTGCGTGGACACAGTGGGACACAGCGGGGGACACAGCGGGACACAGAGGGGGACAGAGCGGGACACAGTGGGGGACAGAGCGTGGGACACAGTGAGACACAGTGGGGACAAAGCTGGTCACAGCGGGGTACACAGAGGGACACAGCGGGGACGCAGCAGGGAAACAGCGTGAAACAGCAGGACACAGCGGGACACAGCGGGGGACACAGCAAGGACACAGCGGCACACAGCATGGGACACAGCAAGGACACAGTGGGACACAGCGGGGGACACAGCGGGACATAGCGGGGGACACAGCGGGGGACACAGCGGGACACAGCAGGGGCACAGGGAGGACACAGCGGGACACAGCGGGGGACAGAGCGAGGACACATTGGGACACAGCGGGACTCAGCGGGGGACACAGCAGTACACAGCGGAACACAGCGGGGACACAGCAGAGACACAGCGGGGGACACAGCAGGATACAGCGGGGGACACAGGGATGACACAGCGGTACCCAGCGGGACCCAGCGTCGATACAGCAGGGACACGCGGAACACAGTGGGGTACACAGCTGGGGACAGAGCGAGGACACAGCGGGAC
>NW_012287992.1:0-9536 GCF_000151885.1 Dipodomys ordii
TCAAGAGCGGGAACAGAGGGGGACAGAGCGTGGGACACAGCGACACACAGCAGGGACAAAGCTGGACACAGCGGGGTACACAGAGGGACACAGCGGGGACGCAGCGGGGAAACAGCGTGACACAGCAGGACACAGCGGGGGACACAGCAGTACACAGCAGGACAAAGCGGGACACAGCGGGGACACAGCAGAGACACAGCGGGGGACACAGCGGGACAGAGTGGGGTACACAGCTGGGGACACAGCGAGGACACAGCCGGACACAGCGGGACACAGCGGGGACACTGCGGGAACATAGCAGGACACAGCGGGGTACACAGCGGGACACAGCGGGACACAGCTTGGGACACAGCAGGGACACAGCGGGACACAGCGGAACACAGCGGGAGACAAAGCAGGAGACAGCGGGGCACACAGCGAGGACACAGGGGGCCAAAGAGGCGACACAGAGGGGACTCAGCGGGGGACACAGCGGGGGACAAAGTGGGACACCACGGGACAAAGTGTTACACAGCGGGACACAGCGGGGACACTGCGGGACACAGCAGGAAAAAGCAGGGGACACAGCGGGACACAGCGGGCCACAGCTGGGGACACAGCGGGGGACAGCGTAGACAGAGAGTGGCCACAGCGAGACACAGCGGTGACACAGCTGGACACAGCGGGGTACACAGCAGACACAGCGGGCACACAGCGGGGACACAGCGGGACACAGCAGGACACAGCGGGGACACAGCGGGACAAGCGGGAGACACAGCGGGACACAGCAGGCACACAGCGGGGACACAGCGGGACACAGCGGGACACAGCGGGGACAAAGCGGGACACAGCTGGTCACAGCGGGACACAGCGGTGGACACAGCGACACACAGCGGTGGTCACAGTGAGGACACAGCAGGACACAGCGGGACACAGCGGGGAACACAGCGAGGACACAGCGGGACACAGCGGGACACAGCGTCGATACAGCGGGGACACAGCGTTACACAGCGTGGTACACAGCGTGGTACACAGCTGTGGACACAACGGGACACAGTGGGGGCACAGCCGGACACAGCGGTACACAGTGGGACACAGCGGGGACAAAGCGTGAGACACAGCGGGGGACAGAGAGGGAGACAGTAGGGGACTCAGCGAGGACACAGCGGCACACAACGGGACACAGCGGGAAACAGAGGTGAACCTGCGGGGACACAGCGGGACACAGCGGGACACAGCGGGGACACAGCGAGAACACAGCGGCACACAAAGGGACACAGCGGGAAACAGAGGTGAACCCTTGGGGACACAGCGGACACAGTGGGGGACACAGCGGGACACAGTGTGGGACACAGCGGTGAAACAGCGGGACACAACGGGACACAGCACGGGGACACAGCAAGGACACAGCGGGAAACAATGGGACACAGCAGGGGGACACAGCTAGGACACCACGGAACACATCGGGACACAGCGGGAAACAGAGGTGAACCTGCGGGGACACAGCGGGACACAGTGGGGGACACAATGCGAAACAGCGGGGGACACAGCGGGACACAGTGGGGGACAGAGTGTGGGACACAGCGAGACACAGCGGGGACAAAGCTGGACACAGCGGGATACACAGAGGGAAACAGTGGGGACACAGTGGGGAAACAGCGTGACACAGCAGGACACAGCGGGAAACAGCCGGGGACACAGCGAGGACACAGTAGCACAGAACGGGGGACACAGCAAGGACACAGTGGGACACAGCGAGGGACACAGCGAGACATAGCGGGGGACACAGCGGGGGACACAGGGAGGACACAGCGGGACACAGCGGGGGACATAGCGAGGACACATTGGGACACAGCGGGGACACAGCGGGACTCAGCGGGGCACAGCAGTACACAGTGGGACACACCGGGACACAGTGGGGACACAGCAGGGACACAGCGGGGACACAGCAGGGACACAGCGGGGGACACAGGGAGGTCACAGCGGGACCCAGGTGAACCCAGCGTCGATATGGCAGGGACACAGCAGGACACAGCGGGGAAAAAAGCGAGGACACAGCGGAACACAGCGTGGGACACAGCGAGGCACAGCGAGGACACAGCGGGACACAGCGGGGACACAGCCGTAGACACAGCGGGACACAGTGGCGGACACAGCGGGACACAGCGGGGAACACAGCGAGGACACAGCAGGACCCAGGGCGACACAGCGTCGATACAGCGGGGACACAGCGTTACACAGCGTGGTACACAGCTGTGAACACAACGGGACACAGTGGGGGCACAGCGGGACACAGCGGGACACAGTGGGATGCAGCAGGGACAAAGCTTGAGACACACCGGGGTACAGAGCGGGAGACAGCGGGGAACACAGCGAGGACACAGCGGTACACAGCGCTGACACTGCGGGGCACACAGCGGTACACAGCGGGGAACACAGCGGGGGACACAGCGGGACACAGAGGGACACAGCAGGGGACACAGGGGGGACACAGCGGGCCACAGTGGGGGACACAGCGAGGACACATTGGGACACAGCAGGGACACAGCGGGACGCAGCGGGGGACACAGCAGTACACATCGGGACACAGCGGGACACAGCGAGGGACGCAGAGGGGTACACAGCGGGATAAAGCGGGGAACACAGCGAGGACACAACGGGATCAAGCGGGACACAGCGTCGATACAGCGGGAACACAGCGGGACACAGCGGGGTACACAGCTGGGGACACAGCGGGACACAGCGGGGGACACAGCGGGACACAGCGGGGAACACAGGGAAGACATAGCGGGACCCAGCGGGACCCAGCGTCGTTACAGCGGGGACTCAGCGGGACACAGCGGGGTGTACAGCTGGGTACACAACGGGACACTGCGGGGGACACAGCGAGGACACAGAGGGACACAGCGGGACACAGCGGGGACACTGCGGGAACATAGTGGGACACAGCGGGATACACAGCGGGACACAGCGCTACACAGCTAGGGACACAGCGGGGACAAAGCGGCAGACAGCGGGGGACACAGCGAGGACACAGCGGGACACAGCTGCGGACACAGCGGGGACACAGCGGGACACAGCGCGACACAGCGGGGGACACAATGGGGACCCAGCGGGACCCAGCAGGGGACACAGCGAGGACAGAGAGGCACATAGCGGGGGACACAGAGAGGACACAGCGGGACACAGCGAGACAAAGCGGGACACAGCGTGGACACAGCAGTAGACACAGCGGGACATAGCAGGGGACACAGCTGGGGACACAACGGGACACAGCAGGGGACACAGCGAGGACAGAGCGGGACACAGCGGGACACAGCGGGGACACAGCGTCAGTACAGCGAGACCCCGCGGGCAACACAGGAAGGAAACAGCGGGACCCAGTGGGACACAGCGTCGATACAGTGGGACACAACGGGGTACACAGTTGGGGACACAACAGGACACAGCGGGGGACACAGCGGTACACAGCAGGACATAGCGGGGGACACAGCGGGACCCAACGGGAGACCCAGCGAGGACACAGCGGGACACAGCGGGGGACACAGGGGGACACAGCGGGGGACACAGCGGAACACAGCGGGGAACACAGCGAGGACACAGCGGGGGACACAGAGGGACACAGCGTCGATACAGCGGGCACACAGCGTTACACAGCGTGGTACACAGCTGTGGACACAACGGGACACAGTGGGGGCACAGCGGGACACAGCGGGACACAGTGGGACACACCGGGGAAAAAGCGTGAGACACAGCGGGGGACAGAGCTGGAGACAGCGGGGGACACAGCGAGGACACAGCAGGACACAGCGTTGACACAGCGGGGTCTCAGCAGGGGACACAGCGAGAGACAAAGAGGGACACCACGGAACACAGCGGGACACAGCAGGAAACAGCAGTGATACTGCGTGGACACAGTGGGACACAGCGGGGGACACAGTGGGACACAGAGGGGGACAGAGCAGGACACAGTGGGGGACAGAGCGTGGGACACAGTGAGACACAGCGGGGACAAAGCTGGTCACAGCGGGGTACACAGAGGGACACAGCGGGGATGCAGCAGGGAAACAGCGTGACACAGCAGGACACAGCGGGACACAGCGGGGGACACAGCAAGGACACAGCGGCACACAGCATGGGACACAGCAAGGACACAGTGGGACACAGCGGGGGACACAGCGGGACATAGCGGGGGACACAGCGGGGTACACAGCGGGACACAGCGGGGACACAGGGAGGACACAGCGGGACACAGCGGGGGACAGAGCGAGGACACATTGGGACACATTGGGACACAGCGGGACTCAGCGGGGGACACAGCAGTACACAGCGGGGACACAGCAGAGACACAGCGGGGTTACACTGCGGGATACAGCGGGGGACACAGGGATGACACAGCGGTACCCAGCGGGACCCAGCGTCGATACAGCAGGGACACGCGGAACACAGTGGGGTACACAGCTGGGGACAGAGCGAGGACACAGCGGGACACAGCGGGACACAGCGGGGACACTGCGGGAACATAGCCGGACACAGCAGGGTACACAGCGGGACACAGCTGGGGACACAGCGGGGACACAGCGGGACACAGCGGAACACAGCGTGAGACAAAGCGGGAGACAGCAGGGGACACTGCGAGGACACAGGGGGACACAGTGGCGACACAGATGGGACTCAGAGGGTGACAAAGCGGGAGACAGCGGGGGACACAGCGAGGACACAGCAGCACACAGAGCCACAAAGAGGGGACTCAGCGGTGGAGACAGCGGGGGACAAAAGGGACACAACGGGACACAGTGTGACACAGTGGGACACAGCGGGACACTGCGGGGACACAGCAGGACAAAGCGGGGGACACAGCGGGACACAGCGGGCACACAGCGGGGACACAGCGGGACACAGCAGGACACAGCGAGGACAGAGCGGGACACAGTCAGACACAGCGGGACACAGCGGGGGACACAGCGGGAGACAAAGTGGGACACCACGGAACACAGCGGGACACAGCAGGAAACAGCAGTGACACTGCGGGGACACAGTGGGACACAGCGGGGGACACAGCGGGACATAGAGGGGGACAGAGCGGGACACAGTGGGGGACACAGCCGGACACAGCAGGGGAAACAGTGGGGGACACAGCGGGACACAGCGGGACACAGCGAGGACACAGCGGGACAGAGCGGGACACTGCAGGGCACAGCGGGGGACACAGCGGGACACAGCGGGGGACAAAGCGAGGACACAGCGGAACACAGAGTGGGACACAGTGAGGACACAGCGGGACACAGCGGGACACAGCCGGGTCCCAGCAGTGGACACAACGGGACACAGCGGGGGACACAGCGGGACACAGAGGGAGACACATGGAGGACTCAGCGGGACAAAGCGGGGACACAGCGGCGACTCACCGGGGGACACAGCGGGGGACAAATCGGGACACCACAGAACAGAGTGTGAAACAGCGGGACACAGCGGGGAAACTGCGGGGACACAGGGGGGACAAAGCGTGGGAAACATAGGGGACACTGCGGGGGGACACAGTGGGGGGACACAGCGGGACACAGCGGGGGACACAGCGAGGACACAGCGGGACCCAGCTGTACACAGCGTCGATACAGCGGGGACACAGTCTTACACAGCGTGGTACACAGCTGTGAACACAACGGGACACAGTGGGGGCACAGCGAGACACAGCGTGACACAGCGAGGACACCGCGGGACACAGCGCTACACTGCGGGGGACACAGCGGGGGACACAGCGGGGGACACAGCCGGACACAGCGGGACACAGCGTGGGACACAGGGGGGACACAGCGGGACCCAGCGCGGGACACAGCAAGGACACATTGGGACACAACGGGGACACAGCGGGACTCAGCGGGGGACACAGCAGTTCACAGTGGGACACAGCGGGACACAGCGGGGGACACAGAGGAGTAAACAGTGGGACACTGCGGGGAACACAGCGAGGATACAACGGGACCAAGTGGGACACAGCGTCGATACAGCGGGGACACAGCGGGACACAGCAGGGTACACAGCTGGGTACACAACGGGACACAGCGGGGGACACAGCGAGGACACAGCAGAACACAGCGTGGGAAACAGCGAGGACACAGCGGGACACAGCGAGACACAGAGGGACACAGTGGGGACACAGCAGTAGACACAGCGGGACACAGCGGGGGACACAGCGGGACACAGCGGGGAACAAAGCGAGGACACAGCGGGGACACAGCGGGGACCCAGCGGGACCCAGCAGGACACAGCGGGGCACACAGCGGGACACAGCTTGTGACAGCGGGAACACAGCAGGACACAGCGGGGGACACAGCGAGGACACAGTGGGACACAGCGGGACACAGCGTGGGACAAAGCGGGAGATAGCAGGGGACACAGCGAGGACACAGCGGGACACAGCGGCGACACATAGAGGACTCAGCGGGGGACACAGTGGGGAACAGAGCGGGACACAGCGGGACCCAGCGGGGACAAAGCGTGAGACACAGCGGTGGACAGAGCGGGAGACAGAGGCGGACACAGCGAGGACACAGCGGCACACAGCGGGGACACAAAGGTGGCTCAGGGGGGGCCACAGCGGGGGACAAAGCGGGACACCACGGAATACAGCGGGACACAGCGTGAAACAGCGGTGAACCTGCGGGGACACAGCAGGACACAGCGGGGGACACAGCGGGACACAGCGGGGACACAGCGGGACCCAGCAGGACACAGCGGGACAAAGCAGGACACAGCGGGGGACACAGCGGGACACAGCGGGGACACAGAGGGGACTCAGCTGGGGACATAGCGGGGGACAAAGCGGGACACCACAGGACACAGTGGGACACAGCAGGACACAGCGGGGACACTGCGGGGACACAGCGGGACAAAGCAGGGGACCCAGCGGGACCCAGCGGGACACAGCAGGACCCAGCGGGGAAACAGAGGGGACACAGTGGGACACAGCGAGGACACAGCGGGACACAGCGGGACACTGCGGGGCACAGCGGGGGACACAGCGGGACACAGCGGGGGACACAGGGAGGACACAGCGGTACATAGCGGGGGACACAGAGAGGACACAGCGGGACACAGCGAGACAAAGCGGGACACAGCGTGGACACAGCAGTAGACACAGCGGGACATAGCAGGGGACACAGCTGGGGACACAACGGGACACAGCAGGGGACACAGCGAGGACAGAGCGGGACACAGCGGGACACAGCGGAGACACAGCGTCGATACAGCGGGGACACAGCGAGACCCCGCGGGCAACACAGGAAGGAAACAGCGGGACCCAGTGGGACACAGCGTCGATACAGCGGGACACAACGGGGTACACAGCTGGGGACACAACAGGACACAGCGGGGGACACAGCGGGACACAGCGGGACATAGCGGGGGACACAGCGGGACCCAACGGGAGACCCAGCGAGGACACAGCGGGACACAGCGGGGGACACAGGGGGACACAGCGGGGGACACAGCGGGACACAGCGGGGAACACAGCGAGGACACAGCGGGGGACACAGCGGGACACAGCGTCGATACAGCGGGCACACAGCGTTACACAGCGTGGTACACAGCTGTGGACACAACGGGACACAGTGGGGGCACAGCGGGACACAGTGGGACACATTGGGACACAGCGGGGAAAAAGTGTGGGACACAGTGGGGGACAGAGCTGGAGACAGCGGGAGACACAGCGAGGACACAGCAGGACACAGCATTGACACAGCGGGGTCTCAGCGGGGGACACAGCGGGAGACAAAGAGGGACACCACGGAACACAGCGGGACACAGCAGGAAACAGCAATGATACTGTGTGGACACAGTGGGACACAGCGGGGGACACAGCGGGACACAGAGGGGACAGAGCGGGACACAGTGGGGGACAGAGCGTGGGACACAGCGAGACACAGCGGGGACAAAGCTGGTCACAGCGGGGTACACAGAGGGACACAGCGGGGACGCAGTGGAGAAACAGCGTGACACAGCAGGACACAGCGGGACACAGCGGGGGACACAGCAAGGACACAGCGGCACACAGCATGGGACACAGCAAGGACACAGTGGGACACAGCGGGGGACACAGCGGGACATAGCGGGGGACACAGCGGGGGACACAGCAGGACACAGCGGGGGCACAGGGAGGACACAACGGGACACAGCGGGGGACAGAGCGAGGACACATTGGGACACATTGGGACACAGCGGGACTCAGCGGGGGACACAGCAGTACACAGCTTGACACAGCGGGGACACAGCAGAGACACAGCGGGGGACACAGCGGGACACAGCGGGGGACACAGGGATGACACAACGGTACCCAGCGGGACCCAGCGTCGATACAGCAGGGACACGCGGAACACAGTGGGGTACACAGCAGGGGACACAGCGAGGACACAGCGGGACACAGCGGGACACAGCGGGGACACTGCGGGAACATAGCAGGACACAGCAGGGTACACAGCGGGACACAGCTGGGGACACAGCGGGGACACAGCGGGACACACCGGAACACAGCGTGAGACAAAGCGGGAGACAGCAGGGGACACAGCGAGGACACAGGGGGACACAGCGGCGACACAGAGGGGACTCAGCGGGGGACAAAGCGGGAGACAGCGGAGGACACAGGGAGGACACAGCAGCACACAGCAGCCACAAAGAGGGGACTCAGCGGTGGACACAGCGGGGGACAAAGAGGGACACCACGGGACACAGTGTGACACAGTGGGACACAGCGGGACACTGTGGGGACACAGCAGGACAAAGCGGGGGACACAGCGGGACACAGCGGGCACACAGCGGGGACACAGCGGGACACAGCGGGACACAGCGGGGACAGAGCGGGACACAGTCGGACACAGCGGGACACAGCGGGGGACACAGCGGGAGACAAAGAGGGACACCACGAAACACAGCGGGACACAGCAGGAAACAGCAGTGACACTGCGGGGACACAGTGGGACACAGCGGGGGACACAGCAGGACACAGAGGGGGACAGAGCGGGACACAGTGGGGGACACAGCCTGACACAGCAGGGGAAACAGTGGGGGACACAGCGGGACACAGCGTGACACAGCGAGGACACAGCGGGACAGAGCGGGACACTGCAGGGCACAGCGGGGGACACAGCGGGACACAGCGGGGGACAAAGCGAGGACACAGCGGAACACAGAGTGGGACACAGTGAGGACACAGCGGGACACAGAAGGACACAGCGGGACACAGCCGGGTCCCAGCAGTGGACACAGCGGGACACAGCGGGGGACACAGCGGGACACAGCGGGGGACACATGGAGGACTCAGCGGGACAAAGCGGGGACACAGCGGCGACTCACCGGGGGACACAGCGGGGGACAAAGCGGGACACCACAGAACACAGTGGGAAACAGCGGGACACAGCGGGGAAACTGCGGGGACACAGGGAGACAAAGCGTGGGACACATAGGGACACAGCGGGGGACACAGGGAGGACAGAGCGGGACACAGCGGGGGACATAGCGAGGATACATTGGGACACAGCGGGGACACAGCGGGACTCAGCTGA
>NW_012287993.1:0-3115 GCF_000151885.1 Dipodomys ordii
CGAGACACAGCGGGGGACACAGCGAGGACACAGCTGCACACAGTGGGGGACACAGCAAGGACAGAGCGGGACACAGCGGGACACAGCAGGACACAGCGGGGGACACAGGAAGGACACAGCGGTACACAGAGGGGGACAGAGCGAGGACACATTGGGACACAGCGGGACTCAGCGGGGGACACAGCAGTACACAGCGGGACACAGCCGGACACAGTGGGGACACAGCAGGGACACAGCGGGGGACACAGCGGGACACAGCGGGGGGACACAGAGGGGTACACAGCGGGACACAGCGGGGAAAAAAGTGAGGCCACAGCAGAACACAGCGTGGGACGCAGCGAGGACACAGCGGGACACAGCGGGACACAGCAGGGACAAAGCAGTATACACAGCGGGACACTGTGGCGGACACAGTGGGACAGAGCGTGGGACACAGGGAGGACACAGCGGGACCCAGCGGGACCCAGCGTCGATACTGCTGGGACACAGCGGGACACAGCGAGGTACACAGCTGGGGACACAACGGGACACAGAGGGGAACACAGGGAGGACATAGCAGGACCCAGCGGGACCCAGCGTCGTTACAGCGGGGACACAGCGGGACACACCGGGGTCCACAGCTGGGGACACAACGGGACACTGCGGGGGACACAGAGAGGACAAAGCGGGAAAGAGCGGTACACAGCGGGGACACTGCGGAAACATAGTGGGACACAGCAGGGTACACAGCAGGACACAGCGGTGACACAGAGGGGACTCAGCGGGACAAAGTGGGGGACACAGCGGCACACAGCGGGACACAGCGGGGGACATAGCAGGGGACAGCGGAGACAGAGAGGGGCGAAAGCGAGACACAGCGGTGATACAGCTGGACACAACGGAGTCCACAGCGGGACACAGCGGGCACACAGCGGGACACAGCAGGGACCGAGCTGGACATAGCGGGACACAGTGAAACACAGCGGGGGACACAGCGGGACACAGCGGGGGACCCAGCGAGGACACAGCGGGACACAGCGGGGGACACAGCTGGGGACACAGAGGGACACAGCGGGGAACACAGCGAGGACACAACGGGACCCAGCAGGACACAGAGTCGATACAGCGGGGACACGGTTACACAGCGTGGTACCCAGCTGTGGACACAACGGGACAGAGTGGGGGCACAGCGAGACACAGCGGGACACAGCGAGGACACAGCGGGACACATTGGTGACACAGCGGGGAAAACAGCAGGACACAGCAGCGGACACAGCGGGGGACACAGCGTGATACAGCAAGACATAGCATGGACACAGCAGTAGACACATCGGGACATAGCGTGGGACACAGCTGGGGACACAACGGGACACAGCGGTGGACATAGCGAGGACACAGCAGGACCCACCGGGACCCAGTGGGGGACACAGCGAGGACACAGCAGGTCACAGTGGGGGACACAGCGAGGACAAAGCGGGGGACACAGCGGGACACAGCGGGGAACACAGCGAGGACACAGCGGGACCCAGCGGGACACAGCGTCGATACAGCGGGCACACAGCGTTACACAGCGTGGTACTCAGCTGTGGACACAACGGGACACAGTGGGGGCACAGCCAGACACAGCGGGACACAGTGGGACACAGCGGGGACAAAGCATGAGACACAGCGAGGGACAGAGCGGGAGACAGCGGGGAACACAGCGAGGACACAGCGGGACACAGCGGTGAAACAGCAGGGACTCAGCGGGGGACACAGCGGGAGACAAAGAGGGACACCACGGAACACAGCGGGACACAGCGGGAAACAGCAGTGACCCTGCGGGGACACAGTGGGACATAGAGGGGGACAAAGCGGGACACAGAGGAGGACAGAGCGGGACACAGTGGGGGACAGAGCGTGGGACACAGCGAGACACAGCGGGGACAAAGCTGGACACAGCGGGGTACACAGAGGGACACAGCGGGGACGCAGCGGGGAAACAGTGTGACACAGCAGGACACAGTGGGACACAGCAGGGGACACAGCGAGGACACAGCGGCACAAAGCCTGGGACACAGCAAGGACACAGTGTGACACAGCAGGGGACACAGCGGGACATAGCGGGGGACACAGCGGGGGACACAGCAGGACACAGCGGGGGCACAGGGAGGACACAACGGGACACAGCGGGGGACAGAGCGAGGACACATTGGGACACAGCGGGACTCAGCGGGGGACACAGCAGTACACAGCGGGACACAGCGGGGACACAGCAGAGACACAGCTGGGGACACAGCGGGACACAGCGGGGGACACAGGGATGACACAGCGGTACCCAGCGGGACCCAGCGTCGATACAGCAGGGACACGCGGAACACAGTGGGGTACACAACTGGGGACACAGCGAGGACACAGCGGGACACAGCGGGACACAGCGGGGACACTGCGGGAACATAGCAGGACACAGCAGGGTACACAGCGGGACACAGCTGGGGACACAGCGGGGACACAGCAGGACACAGCGGAACACAGCGTGAGACAAAACGGGAGACAGCAGGGGACACAGCGAGGACACAGGGGGACACAGCGGCGACACAGAGGGGACTCAGCGGGGGACACAACGTGGGACAAAGTGGGATACCACGGGACACAGTGTTACACAGCGGGACACAGTGGGAACACTGTGGGACACAGCAGGAAAAAGCGGGGGACACAGCGGGACACAGCGGGACACAGCGTGGGACAGTGGAGACAGAGAGTGGCCACAGCGAGACACAGTGGTGACACAGCTGGACACAGCGGGGTACACAGCGGGACACAGCGGGCACACAGTAGGGTCACAGCGGAACACAGCGGGACACAGCGGGGACACAGTGGGACACAGCGGGACAAAGTGGAGACACAGCGGGACACAGCAGGCACACAGCGGGGACACAGCAGGCACACAGCGGGGACACAGCGGACACAGCAGGACACAGCGGGGGACACAGCGGGACACAGTGGGGGACCCAGTGAGGACACAGCGGGACACAGCAGGGGACACAGCGGGGGAAACATCGGGGGACAAAGCGGGACACAGCGGGGAACACAGCGAGGACACAGCGGGACACAGCGGGGGACACAGCGAGGACACAGCGGGGACACAGCGGGACAC
>NW_012287994.1:0-14512 GCF_000151885.1 Dipodomys ordii
ATAGTATGGACACAGCAAGGACACAGTGGGTACACAGCGGGGGACACAGCGGGACATAGCGGGGGACACATCGGGGACACAGCGGGACACAACGGGGGGCACAGGGAGGACACAGCGGGACTCAGCGTGGGACAGAGCGAGGACACATTGGGACACATTGGGACACAGCGGGACTCAGCGGGGGACACAGCAGTACACAGCGGGACACAGCGGGGACACAGCAGAGACACAGCGGGGTACACAGCGGGACACAGCCGGGGACACAGGGATGACACAGCGGTACCCAGCGGGACCCAGCGTCGATACAGCAGGGACACGCGGAACACAGTGGGGTACACAGCTGGGGACACAGCGAGGACACAGCGGGACACAGCGGGACACAGCGGGGACACTGCGGGAACATAGCAGGACACAGCAGGGTACACAGCGGGACACAGCTGGGGACACAGCGGGGACACAGCGGGACACAGCGGAACACAGCATGAGACAAAGCGGGAGACAGCAGGGGACACAGCGAGGACACAGGGGGACACAGCGGCGACACAGAGGGGACTCAGCGGGGGACAAAGCGGGAGACAGCGGGGGACACAGCGAGGACACAGCAGCACACAGCGGCCACAAAGAGGGGACTCAGCGGTGGACACAGCGGGGGACAAAGAGGGACACCACGGGACACAGTGTGACACAGTGGGACACAGCGGGACACTGCGGGGACACAGCAGGACAAAGCGGGGGACACAGCGGGACACAGCGGGCACACAGCGGGGACACAGCGGGACACAGCGGGGACACAGCGGGACACAGTCGGACACAGCGGGACACAGCGGGGGACACAGCGGGAGACAAAGAGGGACACCACGGAACACAGCGGGACACAGCAGGAAACAGCAGTGACACTGCGGGGACACAGTGGGACACAGCGGGGGACACAGCGGGACACAGAGGGGGACAGAGCGGGACACAGTGGGGGACACAGCCGGACACAGCAGGGGAAACAGTGGGGGACACAGCGGGACACAGCGGGACACAGCGAGGACACAGCGGGGCAGAGCGGGACACTGCAGGGCACAGCGGGGGACACAGCGGGACACAGCGGGGGACAAAGCGAGGACACAGCGGAACACAGAGTGGGACATAGTGAGGACACAGCGGGACACAGCGGGACACAGCGGGACACAGCCGGGTCCCAGCAGTGGACACAGCGGGACACAGCGGGGGACACAGCGGGACACAGAGGGAGACACATGGAGGACTCAGCGGGACAAAGCGGGGACACAGCGGCGACTCACCGGAGGACACAGCGGGGGACAAATCGGGACACCACAGAACACAGTGTGAAACAGCGGGACACAGCGGGGATACTGCGGGGACACAGGGGGACAAAGCGTGGGACACATAGGGACACAGCGGGGGACACAGTGGGGGACACAGCGGGACACAGCGGGGAACACAGCGAGGACACAGCAGGACCCAGCGGTACACAGCGTCGATACAGCGGGGACACAGCGTTACACAGCGTGGTACACAGCTGTGAACACAACGGGCCACAGTGGGGGCACAGCGAGACACAGCGGGACACAGAGAGGACACAGCAGGACACAGCGCTGACACTGCGGGGGACACAGCGGGGGACACAGCGGGGGACACTGCCGGACACAGCGGGACACAGCGGGACCCAGCGGGGGACACAGCGAGGACACATTGGGACACAACGGGGACACAGCGGGACTCAGCGGGGGACACAGCAGTACACAGCGGGACACAGCGGGACACAGCAGGGGACACAGAGGAGTAAACAGCGGGACACTGCGGGGAACACAGCGAAGATACAGCGGGACCAAGCGGGACACAGCGACGATACAGCGGGGACACAGCGGGACACAGCGGGGGACACAGTGAGGACACAGCGGGACACAGCGGGACGCAGCTTGGGATACAGCGGGAACACAGCAGGACACAGCTGGGGACACAGCGAGGACACAACGGGACACAGCGGGACACAGCGTGGGACAAAGCGGGAGATAGAAGGGGACACAGCGAGGACACAGCGGGACACAGCGGCGACACATAGAGGACTCAGCGGGGGACACAGTGGGGAACAGAGCGGGACACAGCGGGACCCAGCGGGGACAAAGCGTGAGACACAGCGGTGGACAGAGCGGGAGACAGAGGCGGACACAGCGAGGACACAGCGGGACACAGCGGGGACACAAAGGTGGCTCAGGGGAGGCCACAGTGGGGGACAAAGCGGGACACCACGGAACACAGCGGGACACAGCGTGAAACAGCGGTGAACCTGCGGGGACACAGCGGGACACGGCGGGGGACACAGCGGGACACAGAGGGGGACATAGCGAGGACACAGCGGGACACAGCGGGACACAGTGGGGGACACAGTGAAGACACAGTGGGGGACACAGTGGGGGAAACAGCTGGACACAGCGGGGAACACAGCGAGGACACAGCGGGACACAGCGGGGGACACAGGGAGGACACAGCGGGACACAGCGGGGGAGACAGCGAGGACACAGTGGGACACAGCAGCGACACAGAGGGTACTCAGCGGGGGACACATTGTGGGACAAAGTGGGACACCATGGGACACAGTGTTACACAGAGGGACACAGCGGCGACACTGCGGGACACAGCAGGACAAAGCGGGGGACACAGCGGGCCACAGCGGGCCACAGCGGGGCACACAGCGGGGGACAGTGGAGACAGAGAGTGGCCACAGCGAGACACAGCGGTGACACAGCTGGACACAGCGGGGTACACAGCGGGACACAGCGGGCACACAGCGGGGAAACAGCGGGACACAGCGGGACACAGCAGGGACACAATGGGACACAGTAGGACAAAGCGGGAGACACAGCGGGACACAGCAGGCACACAGCGGGGACACAGCGGGGACAGAGCGGGACACAGTGGTGGACCCAGTGAGGACACAGCGGGACACAGCAGGGGACACAGCGAGGACACAGCGGGGGACACAGCGGGGGACACAGCGGGACCCAGCGGGGAACAGATCGAGGACACAGCGGGACACAGCGGGACACAGAGTCGATACAGCGGGGACACAGCGTTACAAGGCGTGGTACATAGCTGTGGACACAACGGGACACAGTGGGGGCACAGCTGGACTCAGCGGGACACAGTGGGACACAGCAGGGAGAAAGCGTGAGACACAGCGGGGGACAGAGACGGAGACAGCAGGGGACACAGCGAGGAAATAGCGGGACACATTGGTGACACAGCGGGGACTCAGCGGGGGACACAGCGGGGGACACAGCAAGGACAGAGCGGGACACAGTGGGGGACACAGCAGGACATAGCGGGGGACACAGCGTGGGAAACAGCGGGACACAGCGGGACACAGAGGGGACACCACGGGACACAGTGTGACACAGTGGGACACAGCGGGACACTGCGGGGACACAGCAGGACAAAGCGGGGGACACAGCGGGACACATCGGAGACACAGCAGGACAAAGCGGGGGACACAGCGGGACACAGCGGGACAAAGCGGGGGACACTGCGGAGACACAGCAGGACAAAGCGGGGGACACAGCGGGACACAGCGGGACAAAGCGGGGGACATAGCGGGACACAGCGGAGACAGAGAAGGACCACAGCGGGACACAGCGTTGACACAGCTGGACACAGCGGGGTACACAGCGGGACACAGCGGACACACAGAGGGGACACAGCGGGACACAGCGGGGACAGAGTGGGACACAGTCGGACACAGCGGGACACAGCGGGGGACACAGCGGGACACAGCGGGGGACCCAGCGAGGACATAGCAGGGGACACAGCGGTGGACACAGCGCGACACAGCGGGGAATATAGCGAGGACACAGCGGGACACAGCGGGACACAGCGTCGATACAGAGGGGACTCAGCGGAGGACACAACGGGGGACACAGCGGTGGACAAAGTGGGACACCACGGGACACAGTGTGACACAGCGGGACACAGCGGGGACACTGCGGGGACACAGCAGGATAAAGCGGGGGACACAGCGGGACACAGTGGGACACAGCGGGGGACAGCGTAGACAGAGAAGTTCCACAGCGGGACAGAGCGGGACACAGTTGGACACAGCGGGGTACACAGCGGGACACAGCGGGCACACCGGGGACACAGCGGGACACAGCGGGACACAGTGGGGACACAGTGGGACACAGCGGGACAAAGCGGGGGACACAGCGGGACACAGCGGGGGACACAGAGAGGACACATTGGGACACAGCGGGGGACACAGTGAGGACACAGCGGGACACAGCTGGGGAAAAAGTGGGACACAGCGGGGACACAGCTATGGACACAGCGGGACACAGCGGGGGACACAGCAGGACACAGCAGGGGAAACAGTGGGGGACACAGCGGGACACTGTGGGACACAGCGCGGGACACAAGGGGGACACAGCGGACACAGAGGGGACACAGCGGGACTCAGCTGGGGACACAGCACTATACAGCAGGACACAGTGGGGACACAGCAGGGACACAGCGGAAACACAGCTGGACAGAGCGGGGACACAGCTGGGGACACAACGGGACACATCTTGGGACACAGCGAGGACCCAGCGGAACACAGCGTGGGACACAGCGAAGACACAGCGGGACACAGCGGGACACAGCGGGGACACAGCAGTAGACACAGCGGGAACCAGTGGGGGACACAGCGGGACACAGCGGGGACTCACCAGGGGACACAGCGGGGGACAAACTGGGACACCACAGGACACAGTGGGTCACAGCGGGACACAGCGGGGACACTGCAGGGACATAGCGGGACACAGCGTGGTACACAGCGGGACACAGCAGTGGACACAGCGGGGACACAGCGGGACACAGCGGGGGACACAGCGAGGACACAGCGGGTCACAGTGGGACACAGCGTGGGAAAAAGCAGGAGACAGCGGGGGACACAGCGAGGACACAGCTGGACACAGCAGGGTACACAGTGGGACACAGCGGGAGACACAGAAGGGTGCACAGCGGGACACAGCGAGAAACACAGCGAGGTCACAGCGGGGGCCAAAGCAGGACAACACGGGACACAGTGTGACACAGTAGGACACAGCGGGGACACTGCAGGGGCCCAGCGGGACAAAGCAGGGACACAGCGAGACACAGTGGGACACCGCGGGGGACACAGCGGTGGACAGCACGGGACAGGGGACACAGCTGGACTCAGCGGGGACACCGCTGGACACAGCGGGGTACACAGAGGGACACAGCGGGCACACACTGGGGACACTGCGGGACACAGCGGAACTCAGCGGGAGACACAGCAGTACACAGCGGGACACAGTGGGAACCACCGGGGAGACAGCAGGGACACAGTGTGGGACAAAGCGGGACACAGCGGGTCAGAGCGGGGGACACAGCGGGACACAGCGGGAGACACAGAGGGGTACACAGCGGGACACAGCGGGGAACACAGCGAGGACACAGCGAAACACAGCGGGACACAGCGTCCATACAGTGGGGACAGAGCGGGTCACAGCAAGGACACAGCGGGACACAGCGGGACACAGCGGGGGACACAGCGGGACACAGCGGGGACACAGCGGGGACTCAGCGGGGAACACAGCGGGACACAGCGGGGTACACAGAGAGACATGGCGGGGACAAAGCTGGACACAGCGGGGTACACAGAGGGACACAGCGCGGGACACAGCGATGAACACAGCGAGGACACAGCGGGACCAAGCGGGACACAGCGTCGATACAGCGGGCACACAGCGTGGTACTCAGCTGTGGACACAACGGGACACAGTGGGGGCACAGCCGGACACAGCGGGACACAGTGGGACACAGCGGGGACAAAGCGTGAGACACAGCGAGGGACAGAGCGAGAGACAGCGGGGGACACAGACTCAGCGGGGGACACAGCAGTACACAGCGGGACACAGCGGGGACACAGCAGAGACACAGCGGGGGCCACAGCAGGACACAGCGGGGGACACAGGGATGACACAGCGGTACCCAGCAGTACCCAGCGTCGATACAGCAGGGACACGTGGAACACAGTGGGGTACACAGCTGGGGACACAGCGAGGACAGAGCGGGTCACAGCGGGACACAGCGGGGACACTGCGGGAACATAGCAGGACACAGCAGGGTACACAGCGGGACACAGCTGGGGACACAGCGGGGACACAGCGGGACACAGCGGAACACAGCGTGAGACAAAGCGGGAGACAGCAGGGGACACAGCGAGGACACAGGGGGACACAGCGGCGACACAGAAGGGACTCAGCGGGGGACACAACGTGGGACAAAGTGGGACACCAAGGGACACAGTGTTACACAGCGGGACACAGCAGGGACACTGCGGGACACAGCAGGAAAAAGCGGGGGACACAGCGGGGGACACAGCGCGACACAGCAAGACACAGCATGGACACAGAGGGGGACAGCGGAGACAGAGAGTGGCCACAGCGAGACACAGCGGTGACACAGCTGGACACAGCGGGGTACACAGCGGGACACAGCGGGCACACAGCGAGGACACAGCACGACACAGCGGGACACAGCGGGGACACAGTGGGACACAGCGGGACAAAGTGGAGACACAGCGGGACACAGCATGCACACAGCGGGGACACAGCGGACACAGCAGGACACAGCGAGGGACATAGCGGGACACAGTGGGGGACCCAGTGAGGACACAGCGGGACACAGCAGGGGACACAGCGAGGACACTGCGGGGGACACTACGGGGGACAAAGTGGGACACAGCGGGGAACACAGCGAGGACACAGCGGGACACAGCGGGGGACACAGCAAGGACACAGCGGGGGACACAGCGGGACACAGCGGGGAACACAGCGAGGACACAACGGCACCCAGCAGGACACAGCGTCGATACAGCGGGGACACAGGGTTACACAGCGTGGTACCCAGCTGTGGACACAACGGGACAGAGTGGGGGCACAGCGAGACACAGCGGGACACAGCGAGGACACAGCGGGACACATTGGTGACACAGCGGGAAAACAGCAGGACAAAGCAGCAGACACAGCGGGGGACACAGCGCGACACAGCAAGACATAGCATGGACAGAGCAGTAGACACATCGGGACATAGCGGGAGACACAGCTGGGGACACAACGGGACTCAGCGGTGGACACAGCGAGGACACAGCAGGACCCACCGGGACCCAGTGGGGGACACAGCGAGGACACAGCAGGTCACAGTGGGGGACACAGCGAGGACAAAGCGGGGGACACATCGGGACACAGCGGGGAACACAGCGAGGACACAGCGGGACGCAGCGGGACACAGCGTCGATACAGCGCGCACACAGCGTTACACAGCGTGGTACTCAGCTGTGGACACAACGGGACACAGTGGGGGCACAGCCGGACACAGCGGGACACAGTGGGACACAGCGTTGACAAAGTGTGAGACACAGCGAGGGACAGAGCGGGAGACAGCGGGGGACACAGCGAGGACACAGCGGGACACAGCGGTGAAACAGCAGGGACTCAGCGGGGGACACAGCGGGAGACAAAGAGGGACACCACGGAACACAGCGGGACACAGCGGGAAACAGCAGTGACCCTGCGGGGACACAGTGGGACACAGAGTGGGACAAAGCGGGACACAGAGGAGGACAGAGCGGGACACAGTGGGGGACAGAGCGTGGGACACAGCGAGATACAGCGGGGACAAAGCTGGACACAGCGGGGTACACAGAGGGACACAGCGGGGACGCAGCGGGGAAACAGTGTGACACAGCAAGACACAGCGGGACACAGCGGGGGACACAGCGGGGGACACAGCAAGGACACAGCGGCACAAAGCCTGGGACACAGCAAGGACACAGTGTGACGCAGCGGGGGACACAGCGGGACATAGCGGGGGACACAGCGGGGGACACAGCAGGACACAGCGGGGGCACAGGGAGGACACAACGGGACACAGCGGGGGACAGAGCGAGGACACATTGGGACACAGCGGGACTCAGCGGGGGACACAGCAGTACACAGCGGGACACAGCGGGGACACAGCAGAGACACAGCGGGGGACACAGCGGGACACAGCGGGGGACACAGGGATGACACAGCGGTACCCAGCGGGACCCAGCGTCGATACAGCAGGGACACGCGGAACACAGTGGGGTACACAGCTGGGGACACAGCGAG
The DNA here is from genome assembly GCF_000151885.1 of Dipodomys ordii. Lineage (NCBI taxonomy): Eukaryota > Metazoa > Chordata > Mammalia > Rodentia > Heteromyidae > Dipodomys > Dipodomys ordii. The sequence continues at coordinate 8,163 of NW_012287994.1, forward strand.
GAAACAGCGGGACACAGCGGGACACAGCGGGGACACTGCGGGAACATAGCAGGACACAGCAGGGTACACAGCGGGACACAGCTGGGGACACAGCGGGGACACAGCGGGACACAGCGGAACACAGCGTGAGACAAAGCGGGACACAGCAGGGGACACAGCGAGGACACAGGGGGACACAGCGGCGACACAGAGGGGACTCAGCGGGGGACAAAGCGGGAGACAGCGGGGGACACAGCGAGGACACAGCAGCACACAGCGGCCACAAGGAGGGGACTTAGCGGTGGACACAGCGGGGGACAAAGAGGGACACCACGGGACACAGTGTGACACAGTGGGACACAGCGGGACACTGCGGGGACAGAGCAGGACAAAGCGGGGGACACAGCGGGACACAGCGGGCACACAGCGGGGACACAGCGGGACACAGCGGGACACAGCGGGGACAGAGCGGGACACAGTCGGACACAGCGGGACACAGCGGGGGACACAGCGGGAGACAAAGAGGGACACCACGGAACACAGCGGGACACAGCAGGAAACAGCAGTGACACTGCGGGGACACAGTGGGACACAGCGGGGGACACAGCGGGACACAGAGGGGGACAGAGCGGGACACAGTGGGGGACACAGCCGGACACAGCAGGGGAAACAGCGAGGACACAGCGGGACACAGCGAGGACACAGTGGGACACAGCGGGTGACACAGTGAGGACACAGCGGGACACAGCCGGGGAAAAAGCGGGACATAGCGGGGACACAGCAGTGGACAAAGGAGGATACAGCGGGGGACACAGCCGTACACAGCAGGGGAAACAGTGGGGGACACAGCGGGACACAATGGGACACAGCGGTGGACACATGGGGGACACAGCAGGACACAGCGGGGACACAGCGGGACTCAGCGGGGGACACAGCAGTATACAGCAGGACACAGCGGGGACACAGCAGGGACACAGCGGGGGACACAGCGGGACACAGCGGGACACAACGGGGAACACAGCGGGACACAGAGGGGGACACAGAGGGGTACACAGCGGGACACAGCAGGACAGAGCGGGGACACAGCTGGGGACACAACGGGACACATCGCGGTACACAGCGAGGACCCAGCGGGACACAGCATGGGACACAGCGAGGACACAGCGGGACACAGCGGGAAACAGCGGGGACACAGCAGAAGACACAGCCTGAACCGTGGGGGACACAGCGGGACACAGCGGGAACTCACCGGGGGACACAGCGGGGGACACCACGGGACACAGTGGGAAACAGCGGGACAAAGTGGGGACACTGCGGGAACATAGCGGGACACAGCGGGGTACACAGCGTGACACATCAGTGGACACAGCGGGGACACAACAGGACACAGCGGGGAACACAGCGAGGACACAGTAGGTCACAGCGGGACACAGCGTGGGACAAAGCAGGAGACAGCGGGGGACACAGCGAGGACACAGCTGGACACAGCGGGGTACACAGCGGGACACAGCGGGGGACACAGAAGCGTACACAGCGGGACACAGAGAGAAACACAGCGAGGTCACAGCGGGGGCCAAAGCAGGACAACACGGGACACAGCGTCAATACAGCGGGGACAGAGCGGGTCCCAGCAGGGACACAGCGGGACACAGCGGGGGACAAAGCGGGACACAGTGGGGACACAGCGGGACACAGCGGGACACAGCGGGGGACACAGCGGAACACAGCGTGGGACACAGCGAGGACAAAGCGGGACACAGCGGGACACAGTGGGGACACAGCAGGGACACAGCAGGGACACAGCGGGGGACACAGCGGGGTACACAGCGGGACACAACGGGGAACACAGCGAGGACACAGCGGGACCCAGCAGGACACAGCGTCAATACAGCGGAGACACAGCGGGACACAGCGGGGTACACAGCTGGGGACACAACGGGACATAGCAGTGGACACAGCGAGGACACAGCGGGACACAGCGGGTACACTGCGGGAACATAGCGGGACACAGCGGGGTACAGAGCGGTACACAGCGGGGTCACAGAGTGGTACACAGCGGGAAACAACGGGAAACACAACGAGGTCACAGTGGGGGACAAAGCGGGACAACAAGGGACACAGTGTGACACAGCAGGACACAGCGGGACACAGCGGGACACAGCGGGGGACACAGGGGGGACAGCAGAGGACAGAGAGGTGACACAGCGGGACACAGGCGGGACACTGCTGCACACAGCAGGGTACACAGAGGGACACAGCGGGCACACAGTGGGGACACAGCGGGACACAGTGGGACACAGCGGGGACAGAGCAGGACAGAGCCTGACACAGCGAGGACACATTGGGCCACAGCGGGACACAGAGGAACTCAGCGGGAGACACAGCAGTACACAGCAGGACACAGTTTGACACAGCGGGGAGACAGCAGGGACACAGTGGGGGACACAGCGGGACACAGCAGGTCACAGCAGGGGACACAGCGGGACACAGCAGGGGACACAGAGGGGTACACAGCGGGACACAGCGGGGAACACAGCGCGGACACAGCGGGACAGAGCAGGACAAAGCGTCGATACAGCGGGCACAGAGCGGGTCACAGCAAGGACACAGCGGGACACAGCGGGACACAGTGGGGGACACAGGGGGACACAGCGGGAACACAGCGGGACACAGCAGTGGACACAGCGGGACACAGCGTGGGACACAGCAAGGACACAGCAGGACACAGCGGGACACAGCGGGGACACAGCGGGACACACCGGGACACAGCGTGGGACAAAGCAGGAGACAGCGGGGGACACAGCGAGGACACAGCTGGACACAGCGGGGTACACAGCGGGACACAGCGGGGGACACAGAAGGGTACACAGCGGGACACAGAGAGAAACACAGCGAGGTCACAGCGGGGGCCAAAGCAGGACAACACGGGACACAGTGTGACACAGTGGGACACAGCGGGGACACTGCAGGGGCACAGCGGGGCAAAACGGGCGACACAGCGGGACACAGTGGGACACAGCGGGGGAAACAGTGGGGGACAGCTGGGGACAGAGAGGGGACACAGCGGGACACCGGGGGCACACAGTGGGGACACAGCGGGGGACACAGCGGAACACAGCGGGTCACAGCCGGGGACACAGCGGGACACACCGGGGGACACAGAGGGGTACACAGCGGGACACAGCCGGGAACACAGCGCGGACACAGCGGGACACACCGGGACACAGCGTCAATACAGCGGGGACAGAGCGAGTCACAGCAGGGACACAGCGGGACACAGCGGGGGACACAGCGGAACACAGCTTGGGACACAGCGAGGACAAAGCGGGACACAGCGGGACACAGCGGGGACACACCAGGGACACAGCAGGGACACAGCGGAGGACACAGCGGGGGACTCAGCAGGACACAACGGGGAACACAGCTGGGGACACAACGGGACACAGCAGTGGACACAGCAAGGACACAGCGGGACACAGCGGGGACACTGCGGGAACATAGAGGGACACAGCGGGATACCGAGCGGGACACAGCGGGGTCACAGAGTGGTACACAGCGGGACACAGCGGGAAACACAACGAGGTCACAGCGGGGGACAAAGCGGGACAACACGGGACACAGTGTGACACAGCGGGACACAGCGGGACACAGCGGGGGACACAGCGGGGGACAGAGAGGGGACACAGCGAGACACAGCGGGGACACAGCTGGACACAGCGGGGTACACAGAGGGACACAGCGGGCACACAGTGGGGACACAGCGGGACACAGCGGGACACAGCGGGGACAGAGCAGGACAGAGCATGACACAGCGAGGACACATTGGGCCACAGCGAGGTACACAGCCGGGGACACAACGGGACACAGCGGGGGACACAGCGAGGAAACAGCGGGACACAGCGGGACACAGCACGACACAGCGGGGAACAGAGAGGGAGACAGCGGGGGACACAGCGAGGACACAGCGGGACACAGCAGTGACACAGCGGGGATTCAGTGGGGGTCGCAACGGGGGACAAAGAGGGACACCACGGAACACAGCGGGACACAGCGGGAAACAGCAGTGACCCTGCGGGGACACGGTGGGACACAGCGGGGGACACAGCGCGACACTGCGGGGGACAGAGCGAGGACACATTGGGACACATTGGGACACAGCGGGACTCAGCGGGGGACACAGCTGTACACAGTGGGACAAAGCGGGACACAGCGGGGACACAGCAGAGACACAGCCGGGGACACAGCGGGACACAGCGGGGGACACAGGGATGACACAGCGGGACCCAGCGGGACCTAGCATCGATACAGCCGGGACACAGTGGGACACAGTGGGGTATACAGCTGGGGACACAGGGAGGACACAGCAGGACACAGCGGGACACAGCTGGGGACACAGCAGGGACACAGCGGGACACAGCGGAACACAGCGGGAGACAAAGTCGGAGACAGCGGGGGACACAGCGAGGACACAGGGGGACACAGCGGCGACACAGAGGGGACTCAGCGGGGGACACAGCGTGGGACAAAGTGGGACAACACGGGACAAAGTGTTACACAGCGGGACACAGCAGGGACACTGCGGGACACAGCAGGACAAAGCGGGGGACAAAGTGGGACACAGCGGGCCACAGCGGGGGAAACAGCAGGGGACAGCGGAGAGAGAGAGTGGCCACAGCGAGACACAGCGGTGACACAGCTGGACACTGCGGGGTGCACAGCGGGACACAGCGGGCACACAGCGGGGACACAGCGTCGATACAGCGGGGACACAGCGAGACACAGCGGGGTACACAGGAAGGAAACAGCGGGACCCAGTGGGACACAGAGTCGATACAGCAGGACACAACGGGGTACACAGATAGGAACACAACGGGACACAGCGGGGGACACAGCGAGGACACAGCGGGAAATAGCGGGACACAGTGGGGGACACAGCGGGACCCAGCGGGAGACCCAGCGAGGATACAGCAGGACACAGCGGGACACACCGCCGATACAGCGGGCACACAGAGTTACACAGCGTGGTACACAGCTGTGGACACAACGGGACATAGTAGGGGCACAGCGGGACACAGCGGGACACAGTGGGACACAGCGGGTACAAAGCGTGAGACACAGCGGGGGACAGAGCTGGAGACAGCGGGGGACACAGCCAGGATATAGCGGGACACAGCGTCGATACAGCGGGCACACAGCGTTACACAGCGTGGTACACACTGTGGACACAACGGGACACAGTGGGGGCACAGCCGGACACAGCGGGACACAGTGGGACACAGCGGGGACAAAGCGTGAGACACAGCGGGGGACAGAGAGGGAGACAGCAGGGGACACAGCAAGGAAACAGCGGGACACAGCGGTGACACAGCGGGGACTCAGCGGGGGACACAGGGGAAACAGCGGGGGACACAGCGGGACACAGTGTGGGACAGAGCGTGGGACTCAGAGAGACACAGCGGAGACAAAGCTGGACACAGCGGGGTACACAGAGGGACACAGCAGGGACACAGCGGGGAAACAGCGTGACACAAAAGGACACAGCTGGACACAGCGGGGTACACAGCGGGACACAGCGGACACACTGCGGGGACACAGAGGGACACAGAGGGACACAGCGGGGACAGAGCGGGACACAGTCGGACACAGCAGCACACAGCGGGGGACACAGCGGGACACAGCGGGGGACCCAGCGAGGACACAGCGGGACACAGCGAGGGACACAGCGAGGACACAGCGGTGGACACAACGGTGGACACAGCGGGACACAGCGGGGAACACAGCGAGGACACAGCGGGAAACACTGCGAGGTCACATCTGGGGACAAAGGTGGACAACACGGGACACAGTGTGACACAGTGGGACACAGCGGGGACATTGCAGGGGCACAGCGAGACAAAGCGGGTGACACAACGAGACACAGCGGGGGACACAGCGGGGACCAGCAGGGGACAGAGAGGGGACACAGAGGGACACAGCGGGGGACACAGAGGGGTACACAGCGGGACACAGCCGGAAACACAGCACAGACACAGCGGGACACACCGGGACACAGCGTCAATACAGCGGGGACAGAGAGGGTCACCGTAGGGACACAGCGGGACACAGCAGGACACAGCGGGGGACACAGCGGGACACAGCGGGGACACAGCGGGACACAGCGGGACACAGCGGGGGACACAGTGGAACACAGCATGGGACACAGCGAGGTCACAGCAGGACACAGCGGGACACAGCGGCGACACAGCAGGGACACAGCAGGGACACAGCGGGGACACAGCGGGGGACACAGCGGGACACAACGAGGAACACAGCGAGGACACAGCGGGACCCAGCAGGACACAGCGTCGATACAGTGGGGACACAGCAGGACT
>NW_012287995.1:0-1638 GCF_000151885.1 Dipodomys ordii
GGGACAGTGCCCAAGCCCTGAGTTCAAGCCCCAAGTCACACACACACAATGCTCTCCATAATAAGTACCCACATTTTACAAAAAGGGAAGTTTGTAGCGTAGAGAGAGGTTAAATGGCATATTCTCAAAGTCACACTGCTAGTAAATGGCAGGAGTTCAGATTCAAATCCGGTCTGTCTGACTTAGGAGCGCCCTGTTAACCATTATTAACTGCTTCCATATACAGGATGCTCCCAAAGGAGGTCCTCCAAACTGAGGATCTGTGCACTGAAAAGCAGGACGGGACCAGCTGGACTGCGGCTAGAGGCACCATCATTAAATCCTGTCTTCTTTCTCTTTCTATCCTGGGGATTGAGTCCCGGGCTTTTCACACAGTAAACACCCCCCCCCCCCCAGCACCGTCATCCTGTAACCACACAGCTTGCCACCCAGGGACCAACTTTACCACTGGAGGTGGTCTGTTCTCTTGTCCCGGGAGGTGGTTTAGTGAGCTGCCCCTCCCCAGGCCCCTTCCTCCCCGGCTTCTTGCCACTCTGCCCACCTATCCCCAGTGGGTCTCTCCCTGGTTTTCGGGATGGGATGTTCTTAGGTTCTCCTCGGACGGCAGAACTGGCAGGACGAAGGCGCCGCTCCCAGACCCCCGCCCGGCCGCCCGGCCGCCCGGCCGCCCGCCCGCGGCCGCCGCTCACCGGGTCCTTGGCCACGGTGAAGAGGAGGTCTCCCTCGCGGTTATACTTGATCTGCGTGATGGACCGCTCATGGCCTTGCAGGAGGATCGGCTTCTGTGGGGACAGGACGGGGGAAGACTCAGGGCCCACTGGGACGCGGGACCCCCACCCGCGCCCCCGCGCCCCGGGAGCTTACCATCCCGGCGGTGACGCTAAGACAGAGGCAATGTGAGCCGGGCCGGAAGAGGTCGTGGATAGACTTCCGGGTTATGGGTCGCCACCCGCCTCGTTCCCGGAAGTAAAAGAGAGCAGCGTTGCCATGGCGGCGTCTCTGGGTGGGTAGCCGGCCCCGCCCCCCGCGGGCCTCCCGACCCCCAGCTCAGTGACTTGTCTGGTGCCCCGAGCCCCAGACGCAGGCTCCCGATCCGCGTCCCGGAGGGAAGGGGGGCGGTGCGGGCGGGAGCGGGGCGAGGCCGGCGGGCGTCCGTGCGGGGGGCGTCGGGCGGGCGGCTCGAACCTTCCACGCGTGTGCACTCAGGGCAGGTGCTGGCTCTGGTCCTGGTGGCCGCGCTGTGGGGGGGCACGCAGCCGCTGCTGAAGCGGGCCTCGGCCGGCCTGCAGCAGGTTCAGGAGCCGACCTGGGTCCGCCAGTTGCTACAGGAGATGAAGACCCTTTTCTTGAATACCGAGGTGCGTCTGTGAACCCCCTTCTTTCTCCCTCTCTCCTGAGGAGTAGTGGCTAAGCAGTTTGAGGTAACGGGTGAAGGCCAGGGCCTCCTCTTCCAGGAGTCTTGTCCTCTTTGAGCCTCAGTTTCATCATCAGCAAAAGTGGGAATTATAATGATAACCATCTTACAGGGCAGTTGAAAGATTTAAGCGGTGAGACACATAAAGCTCTTAGCGATGGGCCTACTTCATCCCATGTGCCCACATCGTATGGCTTCAGTGAGTATGTTACTATTGTGACCCT
>NW_012287996.1:0-10523 GCF_000151885.1 Dipodomys ordii
TTTTGTGCGACAGTAACCATGCAGCTTTAATACTATGAGTCTATAATATAATCTGAAGTCTAGTATTGTGATACATTTTGAAAATCAATATTGTTTTGACTGTTCAGGGTTTTTTGTAGAAAAATGTGTGTTTTCTTTGTTGGATGAAAACTCTTGAATGAAATACTCTCTAGATGTTTTGTTGTCTATTCAGTATATGGTGTCATTTACTTCTGAGATTTCTTTGCTGATATTTTTAGTCTGGAAGACTTGTCTATTGTGAGAGTGGAGTATGGAAGTCTCCATCTATCATTGTGTTTGGGGTCTGTATACTTGTAAGTCCAGTAATGTTAGTACAATGAAGTTGGGTGCACTGACAGTTGATGCATAGATGTTTAGCAATTGCTACTTTCTTGTGATAGATAATCCTTTTATTAATATTGTTTGACTTTTTTTGTTCCTTCTGATTGATTTTGATTTGAAGTATACTTTACACTTTGAAGTATTCCTTACTACTTTTGAGGTCCATTCGCATATAATACCTACTCCCTCTTCACCCTAAAGAATGTTTGCTCTTGCCGGGCGCTGGTGGCTCACGCCTGTAATCCTAGCTACTCAGAAGGCTGAGATCTGAGGATCGCGGTTCAAAGCCAGCCCGGGCAGGAGAGACCGTGAGACTCCTATCCCCAATAAACCACCAGAAAACCGGAAGTGGCACTGTACTCAAGTGGTAGAGTGCTCACCTTGAGCTGAAGAGCTGAGGGACAGCGCCCAAGCCCAGAGTTCAAGTCCCACGACCGACCAAAAAAAAATAAAATAAAAATAAAACTTTAAAGTTTTTTTTTAAAAAAAGAATGTTTGCTCTTGTCTGTAAGTTTTTTGTGACAATAAATACTTGGGTTATGATTTTGAAGACAACACATAATTCTTTTTACTTTGGACAATTGAGACCATTTATGTTGAGTGTTATTATTGAAAAGTATATAGTAATTACTGTCATTTTGTTGTTTTTGTAGTGTTCAGTTCTTTCTTATTCTTTTTTGATTCTGCGCTCTGGTAGGATTTGTTTTCCCAGCTATGTTTATATTCCTCTTCTGTGTGTAAAGTTCCTTTAAATATCTTTGGAAATGCTGGTTTTGTGATCAGAAATTGCTTTCATTTTTATTTACATCAGAAAATTTTATTTGACCTTCAGTTATGAATATCATCACTGAATAAATTAATCTAGACGAAGAGTTGCTTACTTTTAACACTTCAACTACTTCATTCTATTCCTCTCTTGTGTTTAAGGTTTCTGGGAAGAAATCTGCTACTATTCTGATGGGCTTGCTACTTTATGTGACTTGACATTTTTCTCTTGCAGCTTGAAGTGTTTTCTCCTTGTTCTTCATACTTAATGTTAATTATGTTGTTCTCAGAATGTTTTCTTTTTTCTTGTCTACTGAGTGTCCTGAGATCTTCATCTACCTTAATGGCTGCCTCCTCCTCCTCAAAGATTTGGAAATTTTCTGCTATTGTTTATTGCATGGTTTCTATCTCTAGTTTTGCATCTCTTTTCTTTCATCTATGCTCATGATCTTTAGATTTGATCTTTTAATAGCATTTCAGAGATTTTGCATGTTCCATTTATATTTCCTTATTTTTCATTCATTTGACTAATTCATTCATTGGACTGTTCTAATATATCTACTTTGTTATGCTACTTATGTTATTTTTTCTTAAAAGGTTTAGAAAACATATACCAGATATTGCTCCTCTTTCCCTTTTGTTCATCTTAGCAAATTACTTGTTCTAGAGAGGGCTATTTTTATTTATTCATCTCATCTATTCATTTTTGTTCTTTTTAATTATCTTTAAGTATTTATAAAAGAGGTTTCAATCAACCTGTCAATATATGAGTACAACGAGCCTTGATCAATGTCAATCCTTCCATCATTCTGTCCCATTTCTCCCAACTCTGTCTTCACAAGTTGCCTGGTACCATTTTCACACAAGTGCATTGGCTACTATGATTGTCTTTACCCACCTTCTGCTCTCCATCTGTCTGTCTCACCTTCTGTTGGCTTCTCCTCTGAAAGCACAGCTTTCTGCTATGTGTAGGGAAGCTAGTGAAATTGTGAACAAAATATGGAGATGATTCTCACAAGTTAATATAAAGAAACATTTAGCCTTTATAGTTCTGTAACTATGATTACTTGAAGAAGAATTATTTTTTGGAAGCAATAAAATCCTTTACACACTACCCTTCTATATTCATGGTAACATCAGGGAGAATAACTATTCAGAAGTCATAATAGTGAACATAACTGAGAATAGGGATAATGTTACTTAAATCCTTCTTTCAGCTTATTTGATAATTGGATACATGAAGTTTTCCTTGTTTAGTTACTATCTTATAAATGTGATGTGAGCCATACAGGATTTTTGTTTATTGTGGCTAGGTTATACTCTCTTTTGGTCCTCAAACCATCCTTTGTTGAACAAGACTTTTCTAACACAAGCAAGAGTTCTTTGTCTTCCTCCTTGTTCACCTTTCTACCTTGTTTTTCAGAATTCAGTCATAAATTTGTGTAATACCATTCAGTGACTGAATTCTCAGCCTAGACCTGATTATCTTTTGTCAAACAAATTTTCGAATTGAGGTTCTAGCATTTGGATCATTGAGTACAAAATTATGATTCAGAGAGTCTATTTATTCATTTAACAACAATAATAATAAATAACCTTTTACATTGTCAGTACTCTCCATCTATGTAGAAATATTCTTCATTTTTCTCTTTCTTTCTTTCTTTTTTTAAATTTAATTTTATTTTATTTGTGAACATACTGTACAGAGGGGTTACAATTACATGGGCAGGATAATGCATACATTTCTTACCAAGCATTGCAGCCTCCTCCTTTGTTTATTCTTCACATCCCTTCCCAGCCTCCTCCCTCCCCCCCATCCCCCCCCCCCCCGCACCAACATTGTAAAGCTCGTTTTCAACATGACAACTTGTACTTCTCATTGTTGCAACAGGCCCACCAGGTTTTTCCCCATCTCCTCCACAAGTTATACTGACATCAAATATAGTGAAAGCAGGGGTTATACTGTGGGGGAGGGACATACAAAGCAGCAAAGAGATAATCTTATAAATGCATTAGAAACACATGCATGAAAGACAAAAACATTAAAATACATATCTAAGGGTTCATTTTCCTAACATCACATTATCTGACCTTTTCCACTTGACTCATACATATACTAGATATTGCAAATAAGGGAAACCATGGGACCTATGTTTCTTTGGGCCTGGCTTACTTCACTTAATATAATTTTTTCCAAGTTTTTCCATTTCCTAACAAATGGGGCAATGTCATTCTTTCTGATGGAGGCATAGAATTCCATTGTGTATATATACCACATTTTCTTGATCCATTCATCTACTAAGGGGCATCTGGGTTGGTTCCATATCTTAGCTATAGTAAATAATGCTGCAATAAACATAGTTGTGGTGGTAGCTTTAGTGTGGTCTTGTTTGTAAGCATTTGGGTAAATGCCCAAAAGTGGGATTGCTGGGTCATAAGGGAGTTCTATGTGAAGTCTTTTGAGGAACCTCCATACTGCTTTCCAAAGTGGTTGAACAAGTTTACATTCCCACCAACAGTGAAGTAAGGTTCCTTTCTGTCCACATCCCCTCCAGCACACATCCCCTCTGTTGTTGTTAGAGTTCTTGATTTTTGCCATTCTAACTGGGGTGAGGTGATATCTCAATGTTGTTTTGATTTGCATTTCTTTTATGGCTAGAGATGTTGAACATTTCTTCATGTGTCTATTGGCCATCCTTCTTTCTTCTTCAGAGAAGTTTCTCTTTAAGTCTTTAGCCCACTTATTTATTGGGCAGTTGTTTCTTTGAAGATTTGTTGTTGGGGGATTTAATTTTTTGAGTTCCAAGTATATTTTAGATATGAGACCCTTGTCCGTTGTATGGCTAGTAAAGATCTTCTCCCAATCTATGGGCTTTCTATTGATCTTGCTAGCTATGTCATTTGCCTTGCAGAAGCTCTGCAACTTTATGCAATCCCATTTGTCCAACCTTTCTTTGATTTGTTGTGTTTCCGGGTCTCTATTCAAAAAATTTCGGCCTGAGCCAAGGAGACCTAGGGTTTCTCCTATTCCATGCTGTAATGTTTTCAGAGTGTCTGCTTTGACTTCAAGGTCTTTGATCCATTTGGAGTTGATTCTGGTGCAGGGTGATATATAAGGATCTAGCTTTAGTTTTCTACATGTAGTTAACTAATTTTGCCAGCACCATTTACTGAAGAGGCTGTCTTTGTTCCATTCTATTGTTTTAGCTCCCTTATAGAAGATTAGATGGCTATAGGTCTGTAGGTTCATTTCTGGGTTTTCAATTCTATTCCATTGGTCCTGAGGTCTGTTCTTATGCCAATACCAAGCTGTTTTGATTACTATGGCTTTATAGTAGAGTTTGAAATTTGGTATTGATATTCCTCCAGCAGTGTTCTTTCCGTTGAGGAGCGTTTTTGCTATTCGGGGTCTTGTATTGTTCCATATGAATTTTTGGATTGTCTCTTCTATTTCCTTGAAGAATGAGGTTGGAATTTTGATAGGTATTGCATTGAATTTGTAGATAGCCTTGGGAAGTATTGCCATTTTCACGATGTTAATCTTCCCAATCCAGGAGCATGGGAGGCTTTGTCATTTTTTTAGTTCTGTGTTGATTTCCTTTTCCAAGATTTTAAAGTTTTCATCATAGAGGTCCTTCACTTCTTTAGTTAAGTTAATTCCTAGGTATTTTATTTTTTGTGGGGCTATTAAAATGGAGTTGCTTTCCTAATTTCAGCCACACTTTTCTCATTGTTGGCATACAGAAAAGTCATTGATTTTGGGGGATTAATTTTATATCCTGCTACTTTGCCAAAGTTTTGAATCAGCTTGAGTAATTTGGGAGTGGAGTCTATGGGATTCTTTAAATACAAGATCATGTCATCTGCAAAGAGGGAGAGTTTTATTTCTTCTTTCCCTATTCGGATCCCCTTTATGTCTGCATCTTGTCTTATTGCTGTAGCTAGGCATTCTAATACTAGATTGAAGAGAAGTGGAGAGAGTGGGCATCCTTGTCTTGTTCCTGAGTTAAGAGCAAATGGCTTTAATTTTTCACCATTGAGTATAATGCTGGCTGTAGGTTTGTCACATACAGCCTTTATTGTATTGAGGAATGTTCCATGGATTCCTAATTTTTCCAAAACCTTCATCATGAAGGGGTGTTGGATCTTGTCGAATGCTCTTTCTGCATCTATTGAGATAACCATGTGGTTCTTATTCTTGCTCCTGTTGATGTGATGAATAATATTAATTGATTTGCATATATTGAACCAGCTTTGATTCCTGAAATTAATCCTGTTTGATCGTGATGTATGATTTTTTGGATGAATTGTTGAAGTCGATTGGCCAAAATTTTGTTGAGAAGTTTTGCATGAATGTTCATCAAAGAAATGGGTCTATAATTCTCTTTCTTTGATGAGTCCCTGCCTAGTTTTGGGATGAGGGTTATGATGGCTTCATAGAATGTGTTCGGTAGTGAAATTTCTCTTTCAATTTCATTGAAGAGTTGGAGGAGTATTGGTGTGAGCTCTGCTTTGAAGGCCTTGTAAAATTCTGCTGTAAAACCATCTGGTGCTGGACTTTTCTTAGCTGGGAGGTCTCTTATTGCTGTTTCTATTTCAGTGCTTGATATGGGCCTGTTAAGATAGTTTAACTCATCTTGGTTTAGTTTTGACATGTCAATATTTGCTATGAAAAGGTCCATTTCTGTCAAGTTCTCAAACTTATTAGCATAAAGTTTTGAGAAGTATTCCCTTGTAATGTTCTAAATCTTGGTTGTTTCCATGGTGATGTTTCCATTCTCATCTCTGAGTTTATTAATTTGGGTGTGTTCTCTTCATTTTCTGATAAGATTTGCTAAGGGTCTGTCAATTTTGTTAAGTTTTTCGAAGAACCAACTCTTTGTTTTGTTGATTCTTTCTATAATTTTTTGTATTCTAATTCATTTAATTCTGATTTAATTTTAATTTTCTTTCCGTCTACTGGATTGGGGTTTATCTTGCTGCTCTTTTTCAAGGATGTTTAGATGTGTCATTAAATTGTTGGTTTCAGATCTCTCTAATTTGTTGATGTAGGAGCTCAGAACTGTTAACTTGCCTCTGAGAACTGCCTTTGCTGTGTCCCAGAGGAGCTGGTAATTTGTGTGTTCATTTTTGTTGAATAGCATGAACATTTTAATTTCCTTTCTAATCTCTTCCATGACCCACTCATGATTCAGCATTGTGTTGTTCAGCCTCCATGTGATGCCGGACTTTCTTTGGTGGCTTTTGGTACTGAGTTCTAATTTTATTCCCTTGTGGTCAGAGAGGATGCAAGATATAACTTCAATGTTTCTGAATTTAGACAAGTTTGCTTTGTGGCCTAAAGTGTGGTCTATTTTAGAAAATGTTCCATGTGTTGATGAGAAAAACGTGTATTCTGATGCTGCTGGGTGAAATGTTCGGTAGATGTCTGTTAAGTCTAGTTGATCTATGCAGCTGTTTAGATCTGCGGTTTCTCTGTTGAGTTTTTGCCGAGTTGATCTATCTAGTGGGGAGAGTGGTGTGTTAAAATCCCCAACAATTAATGTCTTTGGATCTATATGGGATTTGAGGGAAAGTAGTGTTTCTTTGATAAATTTGGGTGCTCCATTGTTTGTCGAATAGATATTTAGAATTGTAATATCCTCCTGAAGGTGAGATCCTTTAATTAGTATGTAGTGACCTTCTTTATCTCTTCTCACCAATTTTAATTTGAAGTCTATTTTATCTGATATTAGGATTGCAACTCCCGCCGGTTTAGGGGGCCATTTGCTTGGTATATTTTGTTCCAGCCTTTAACATTGAAAATGTGTTTGTTTTTATGGGCAAGATGTGACTCCTGCAGGCAGCAGATAGAAGGGTCTTGTTTTTTAATCCAACTAGACAGTCTATATCGCTTAATTGGAGAGTTCAGTCCATTAACGTTAAGAGATAGGACTGAGAGGTATTTGGGAGTTCCTGCCATGTTATCCACCTTCTTGGGGGCTGCAAAAACTGGGTTCTTCCTATGGTTCTTGGATTCTCAGTTTGGGTGCAGTTTCTTGGCCTTTATTGCGGTCTTGTTGGTTTTCTATGTGTAGGTCATCTTTAAGAATCTTTTGTAGGGCTGGTTTGGTGGAGATGTATTGTTTCAATTTTTC
Source organism: Dipodomys ordii (assembly GCF_000151885.1). Lineage (NCBI taxonomy): Eukaryota > Metazoa > Chordata > Mammalia > Rodentia > Heteromyidae > Dipodomys > Dipodomys ordii. The sequence continues at coordinate 7,245 of NW_012287996.1, forward strand.
TTTGCTATGGAAGGTTTTTATTTGGCCTTCAGTTATGAAGGTCTTTATTTCTTTATTTGAGAAAGGGTCTCACTGTATAGCCTGATCTGGTCATTAATCGATGATTCTCCTACATCTGTTTCCTGAGTGTTGGGATTGCAGGCATGTGTTAGCATGTTCAGTTCTATTACCTTTTTTAAAATATCCCAAGTACAACAGTTTCCACAAAATATCTGTAACTGCATCTGTCGAAATAAATTAGATAGTATATTCAAGGGATATTATTATTCTCTCTCTGCTCTCTCTCTCATGCTCACACCTACATATACAAACTAAGTATACAGAAAGGTACACATACATCTTAATTTATGTGGAAAATATTATTATTTCTCACATTTATTCAAGGAGAAATTAAAGCAGAGACATGAGTAGTAACTTTCACAGGAAAAGCTAACATCTTATTTAACTGAGAAAAGATGGAGATAAATCTGTTTAACTTAAGTAGCTGAGGATGGGAAGTGAAAGAAAGACAGAAGATATTCTCTTTGTGGGAGAACCTTAGCCATGGCCCCGTCACCCTCCTAAGCTCCAAAATGACTCACTTTCTATTGAGCCATCATTCTTCCAGAACTCTATTGGCTTAATCACTGAGATTTAGTTTCAACTCAAAGACAAAGGCTGAGTTGAATAATCTAAGATTGCTAAAGGCTAAAATGAGTTTTCTTTCTTTTTTTAATGGAATGGCACTCTTCTGGTTTTCAGAAGACAAAATATCAATTAAGGTCCAATAGTAATAACTCATAAGGAGCCATAGAAATATTCTTAACACATGTAAAGGAATATTATATAAAATAGTCTCTGCATGCCTTTCTGTTTTCTTTATTCTGATCAGAAACAGTGGAACTGCTAGTAGACAATTATACATGAAGAAACACCCAACATATCTGGCTTAGAAAATACAAATCAAAATAATAGCCAGTCGCAGTGGCTATCATCAAAAGTACAAATAACAACAAATGCCAGTGAGGATGTGGGTGGGTGAGTTGGCAGGATTGTAAATGAGTATAACCATTATTGAAGTCAGTATGGGGAATTCCTCACATAATTGAAACTAGAACTACCCTATGAACTAGTGATATATCTGGGCATTTTTCCAGAAGATTGCAAGAGAAAGTATAATAAAAGCATCTGCACACTCATCTTTCATTGAAGCACTATTAAAAATAGGTAAGTTATCCTACAACCAATGAATGGATCAAGAAAATGTGGTATATACATCTATATACATATACACAGTGGAATTTTATTTAGTTATCAGAAAGAATGGAATTTTATCATTTGCAAGGAAATGGATGATGGAAAATATCATCCTGGATTTGTGTGTATTTTCTCTGATACATGAATCATAGATCCAAAATATAAACTCCCAGGTGAACACACAGAGGGGCACATGCATATATGCATGACCAATCTAACTAATTTATATGGTACCTGAAGGAATGAAACTCTTAACACTTTGAACAACTAACAGGTTGACAATAAATATCAAGAGGCTGAAACATATTTTAATGGAGAGATTAGTGGGAAGAGGTGAAAAATGGAAAAGGGAGCAGGGGATGAATACCTTGTTGGTGGGAATGTAAACTTGTTCAACCATGCTGGAAAGCAGTATGGACCTCAAAAGACTAAACATAGAGTTTCCCTATGGCTCAGCAATTCCACTCCAGCAATTCCCTATGACTCAGCAATTCCACTCAGCAATTATCCAATTGACCACAATGCAGACCACACTAAAGCCACTAGTACAACTACATTCATTGCAGCATTGTTTACCACAGCAAGATATGGAATCAACCCAGATACCCCTCAACGGATGAATGTTCTTGTGTTTTTAAAACCTTAGTGTATACTCTAATGACCTAGGATGTTTATTTAGATCACCATATTTCATAACAGAGACCAGTAAATTGAGTCTGGGCTAAAACCTAGGAGCTCCCTATAGAAAATATACTGTTAATGACTAATACTGCCTGAGTAGTGGAATTCCATTCCAGTAGTTTGGGAAGAGCTAGCTGAAGTTAGGATCAGTAGTACTGAATAAGAAATCTCCATTGATGTTAAATAAACAGCAAGTGGTTACACACATTTTATAGAGAAACATTCATTGACTGTAAAATCCTGATATGTAAGAACCCATCCATTTTGGAAATTTCAATCCTATATCATTATTTGGTGTGCAGCCAGTCAAAACAACACAAATAACTGACTCGATCCATATGTAACCATGGTAACCGCTAGAGAGCACTTTTTAAACATCCACATGAAAATTAAACGAAGAGAAGAGAAGTGAATACAGCAATCCAGGGGAATGGTAACTCAGAAAAATACGTGATCACATGATTTGTCCTAATCTCTCACATAGCCCTCAGGAATAACAGGCAAGATAAGACATGCTTTCTTCTTTTTAAAGACAGTATCACTTACAGTGATGAGTAAGTTAAAAGATGTTCTAAGCTAAAAATTCTTCACAAAAAGTGAAGAATTAAACTTTTTACTGATTTATTTAGGACTTGAGAAATAGGAGCATATAATTCACATGCAAATAATACACTGTTCAAAGTGGAAGAGGTATATAAGGTATTAAAATGGAGCAATGGTTTTACGCATCAGGTAGTAACCTGGGTGATTAGAGATTTGGGGGAATGCCAGAGAGCATCGCTTTACTCTCTTTGTCTAGATGTGGACTATTCACAGTCCATGTACTTGCTAATGAGTGACATAAAGGTCCCTCAAATGATCATTATAGTAATGGAAAGAAGCCATTTCTCTAAATTATTAGTAAGTATTAAACTCAGATACCAAGGGACCAGGATGAGCCTTTTATTCTTCATCTTTTTTTCTGCTTGAGTGCATAGTATGTATGCAGAGGAGGGGCGCATGAGCATGTGTTTGTGTGTGCTTATGAATAAAGTTGGTAGAATACAAATTTAGATGATGAAGCTGTTCATGATTAAATTCACTACCAATGAGATGAACATGATATGTACAAGTGCTTTAATTGAAAATTGACCCAGAAAGCTAAATTAATACAGAATACATTCAAATTATTTAGAGGTATCACACAACTTCTCAGATATTTCACAGTAACTGTGAACAGTTTTTAAATTTTATTATATACTTAAAAATCTGGGGGCTAACAATGCTTGATAGGAAATGGATTCATTACCTTGCTCATGTAACTGTAAACCCTTCTGTACAGTATCTTTACTATAAAAAAATTTAAAAAAATCTGCTGGGTGC
>NW_012287997.1:0-1885 GCF_000151885.1 Dipodomys ordii
GATATTACACAGCACCCCAATACACAGGTGAGAACTGCCACAGCACCCCAATACACAGGTGGGAACTGCCACAGCACCCCAATACACAGGTGGGAACTGCCACAGCACCCCAATACACAGGTGGGAACTGCCACAGCACCCCAATACACAGGTGGGAACTGCCACAGCACCCCAATACACAGGTGGGAACTGCCACAGCACCCCAATACACAGGTGGGAACTGCCACAGCACCCCAATACACAGGTGGGAACTGCCACAGCACCCCAATACACAGGTGGGAACTGCCACAGCACCCCAATACACAGGTGGGAACTGCTAGGCCTGCCACTTAAATTTGCTCGTGGTATGGGCCAGGAGTCCCCACTTCCAAAACCCATGCTGCGCTCCCTCCCTGGACCCTCCCACCACGGAGAGTGCCGGGGGAGGAGGCGACGACCCTGCACAGGGACAGGGGCCATCTAAGGTCCCTTGGCCTGGAGCGAGGGGAGGGGAAGAGGGTCCTGTCGGTACGCAGCTCACACACACGAGCGGAGGGTCCTGTCGGCACACAGCTCACGCACACGAGCGGAGGGTCCTGTCAGTACACAGCTCACACGCGCGGAGGGTCCTGTCAGCACACAGCTCACACGAGCGGAGGGTCCTGTCTGTACACAGCTCACGCGTGCGGAGGGTCCTGTCAGTACGCAGCTCACGCACACGAGCGGAGGGTCCTGTCAGTACACAGCTCACACGAGCGGAGGGTCCTGTCTGTACACAGCTCACGCGTGCGGAGGGTCCTGTCAGTACGCAGCTCACGCACACGAGCGGAGGGTCCTGCGGTACGCAGCTCACGCGCACGGAGGGTCCTGTCAGTACACAGCTCACGCGCGTGAGCGGAGGGTCCTGTCGGTACGCAGCTCACGCGCGTGAGCGGAGGGTCCTGTCGGTACGCAGCTCACGCGCGTGAGCGGAGGGTCCTGTCGGTACGCAGCTCACGCACACGAGCGGAGGGTCCTGTCGGTACGCAGCTCACGCGCGTGAGCGGAGGATCCTGTCGGTACGCAGCTCACGCGCGTGAGCGGAGGGTCCTGTCAGTATACAGCTCACGCGCGTGAGCGGAGGGTCCTGTCAGTACGCAGCTCACGCGCACGAGCGGAGGGTCCTGTCGGTACGCAGCTCACGCGCGTGAGCGGAGGGTCCTGTCGGTACGCAGCTCACGCGCACGAGAGGAGGGTCCTGTCGGTACGCAGCTCACGCGCACGAGTGGAGGGTCCTGTCGGTACGCAGCTCACGCACGTGAGCGGAGGGTCCTGTCGGTACGCAGCTCACGCGCGTGAGCGGAGGGTCCTGTCGGTACGCAGCTCACGCGCACGAGCGGAGGATCCTGTCGGTACGCAGCTCACGCGCACGGAGGGTCCTGTCGGTACGCAGCTCACGCGCACGGAGGGTCCTGTCGGTACGCAGCTCACGCACACGAGCGGAGGGTCCTGTCGGTACGCAGCTCACACGCACGGAGAGTCCTGTCAGTACACAGCTCATGCGCATGGAGGGTCCTGTCAGTACACAGCTCACGCGCGCGAGCGGAGGGTCCTGTCGGTACGCAGCTCACGCGCGTGAGCGGAGGGTCCTGTCGGTACGCAGCTCACGCGCGCGAGCGGAGGGTCCTGTCGGTACACAGCTCACGCGCACGGAGGGTCCTGTCAGTACGCAGCTCACGCGCGTGAGCGGAGGGTCCTGTCGGTACGCAGCTCATGCGCGCGAGCGGAAGGTCCTGTCGGTACGCAGCTCACGCGCGTGAGCGGAGGGTCCTGTCGGTACGCAGCTCACGCGTGCGGAGTGTCCTGTCAGTACACAGCTCACGCGCACGAGCGGAGGGTCCTGTCGGTACGCAGCTCACGCGCGCGG
>NW_012287998.1:0-3245 GCF_000151885.1 Dipodomys ordii
TTATTATTTTCTTCTGCTCTCATGCTCTGCTTCTTCTGTTTCTACTGCTTCTCATTATGCTCTCATCTCTCCTCTCTTCTCCTCCTCCTCCTCCTTCATCATCATCATCATCTCGTCGTCTCTCTCATCTCTCATCATCATCATCATCTTCTTCTTCTTCTTCTTCTTCTTCTTCTTCTTTTCTTCGTCATCTTCTTCTTCTTCTTCATCTTCTATTTGTCTTCTCTTCTTCATCATCGTCTTCTTCTTCTTCATCTTCTTCTTCTTCTTCTTCTTCTTCTTCTTCTTCTTCTTCTTCTTCTTCTTCTTCCTCTTCTCTTTCTTCTTCTTCTGTTTTCCTGCTTCTTCTGCTTCTACTGCTTCTCTTTCTGCTTCTGCTTCTCCTTCTGCTTCTCCTATTGCTTCTGTTGCTCTTCCTTCTCCTTCTCCTACTTCTACTTCTTCTTCTGCGTCTGCTTCTTCTGCTTCTCCAGCTTCTCCTTCTGCATCTTCTTCTGCTTCTTCTTCTCCTTCTGCTGCTTCTTCTGCTTCTGCTTCTCCTTCTGCTTCTCCTTCTGCTTCTTCTGCTTCTCTTTCTGATTCTCCTTCTGCTTCTGCTTCTGTTTTTCCTTCTCCTTCTCGTTCTTCTGCTTTTCCTTCTTCTTTTCCTTCTCCTTCTGCTGCAACTGCTACTGCTTCTGCTTCTTCTGTTTCTTCTGCTTCTCCTGCTGCTTTTGATTCTCTTTCCGCTTCTGCTTCTCCTTCAGCTTCTCATTCTGCTTCTCCAGATTCTGCTTCTTCTGCTTCTCCTGCTTCTCATTCTGCTTCAGGTTCTGCTTCTGCTTCTTCGGATTCTTATGCTTCTGCTTCTCCTGCTGCTGCTTCTTCTGCTTCCCCTCCTTCTCTTTCTGCTTCTCCTTCTGTTTCTGCTTCTCCTTCTGCTTCTGCTTCTTGTCCTTCTCCTGTTTCTTCTGCTTCTGCTTCTCTTGTTTCTGCTTCTCCTGCTTCTCCTTCTGCTGCTCTTTCTGCTTCTCCTGCTGCTTTTCCTTCTACTGCTTCTTCTTCTGCTTCTCTTTCTGCTTCTCCTTCTGTTTCTTCTTCTCGTTCTTCTGCTTTTACTTCTGCTTCTCCTTCTGCTTCTGCATCTTCTGCTACTGCCCCTGCTTCTTCTGTTTCTTCTGCTTCTCCTTCTGTTTTGCTTCTCTTTCTGCTTCTGCTTCTCCTTGTGCTTCTCCAGATTCTGCTTCTTCTGCTTCTCCTGCTTCTCCTTCTGCTTCAGGTTCTGCTTCTACTTCTTCGGCTTCTTCTGTTCTGCTTCTCCTGCTGCTGCTTCTTCTGCTTCTCCTGCTTCTCTTTCTGCTTTTCCTTCTTTTTCTGCTTCTCCTTCTGCTTCTTCTCCTTCTGTTTCTTCTGCTTCTGCTTCTCCTGCTTCTGCTTCTCCTGCTTCTCGTTCTGCTTCTCTTTCTGCTTCTCCTTCTCCTTCTTCTGCTTCTCCTTCTGCTTCTGCTTCTCCTTCTGCTTCTGCTTCAATTTCTCCTTCTGCTTCTCATTCTGCTTCTGCGTCTTCTGTTTCTCCTGCTTCTCCTGCTTCTCCTACTTCTCGTGCTGCTTTTCCTTCTGCGTCTCTTTCTGCTTCTGCTTATCCTTTTGCTTCTCCTACTCCTAATCCTTCTCCGTCGCCTTCTCCGTCTTCTTCTTCTGCTTCTCCTGCTGCTTCTGCTTCTGCTTATTCTACTATTACTGTTTCTTCTGCTTCTGCTTCAGATTGTGCTTCTTCTGTTTCTCCTTCTGCTTCAGATTATGATTCTGCTTTTTCGGCTTCGCCTGTTTCTTCTGCTTCTGCTTCTCCTGCTTCTCCTGCTTCTCTTTCTTCTTCTCCTTCTGCTTCTGCTTCTCCTTCTGCTTCTGCTTCTGCTCTTCTCCTTCTTCTGTTTCTTTTGCTTCTGTTTCTTCTTCTTCTTCTTCTTCTGTTTCTTCTGATGCTACTTCTGCTTCTCCTTCTTCTCCTTCTCTTTCTTTTTCTATTTCTGCTTCTTCTGATTCTCCTGCTTCTCCTTCTTGTTCTCCTTCTGTTTCTGCTTCTCATTCTGCTTCTGCTTCTCCTTCTGCTGCTCCTTCTCCTTATCCTTCTTCTGATTCTCCCCCTGCTTCTGCTTCTGCTTCTTTTGCTTATTCTTTTTCTTCTGCTTCTCCTTCTCCTGTTCCTGCTTTTTCTGCTTCTACTGCTTCTCCTTATGCTTCTCCTTATGCTTCTCCTTATGCTTCTTCTTCTTCTTCTTCTTCTTCTTCTTCTTCTTCTTCTTCTTCTTCTTCTTCTTCTTCTTCTTCTTCTTCTTCTTTATCTTCTTCTTCGTCTTCTCCTTCGACTTCTTCTTCGTCTTCGTCTTCTTCTTCTTGTTCTTCTTCTTCTTCTTCTTCTTCTTCTTCTTCTTCTTCTTCTTCTCTTTCTTCTGCTTCTGCTTTTCCTGCTTCTTCTGCTTCTACTGCTTCTCTTTCTGCTTCTCATTCTGCTTCTGCTTCTCCTAATGCTTCTCCTATTGCTTCTGCTGCCCTTCCTTCTCCTTCTTCTTCTCCTACTTCTGCTTCTCCTTTTGCTATTGCTTATTCTGATTCTCCTGCTTCTCGTTCTGCATCTTCTTCTGCTTCTGCTTCTCCTTCTGCTGCTTCTTCTGCTTCTGCTTCTCCCCCTTTCTGCTTCTCCTTCTGATTCTCCTTCTGCTGCTCCTTCTCCTTCTTCTGCTTCTCCCTCTGATTCTGCTTCTTATGCTTATTCTTTTTCTTCTGCTTCTGCTTCTCCTGCTTCTGCTTCTTCTGCTTCTCCTTCTCCTTCTTCTTCTTCTTCTTCTTCTTCTCCTTCTTCTCCTTCTTCTTCTTCTTCTTCTTCTCCTTCTTCTCCTTCTTCTTCTTCTTCTTCTTCTTCTTCTTCTTCTTCTTCTTCTTCTTCTTCTTCTTCTTCTTCTTCTTCTTCTTCTTCTTCTCTTTCTTCTGCTTCTGTTATTCCTGCATCTTCTGTTTCTTCTGCTTCTCATTCTGCTTCTCATTCTGCTACTGCTTCTCCTTCTACTTCTCCTTCTACTTCTCTTATTGCTTCTGCTGCTCTTCTTTCTGCTTCTACTACTTCTACTGCTCTTTTAGCTTCTGCTGCTGCTGCTTCTCCTGCTTCTCCTGCTACATCTTCTTCTGCTTCTGCTTCTCCTTCTACTTCTTCTACTTCTCCTTATGATGCTCCTTCTGCTTCTACTTCTGTTTCTCCTTCGGCTTCGCCT
>NW_012287999.1:0-32525 GCF_000151885.1 Dipodomys ordii
ATCTTCTGCTTCTCTTTCTGCTTCTGCTTCTTCTGATTCTCCAACTAATCCGTCTTCTTTTCCTTCTGTTTCTGCTTCTCTTTCTGCTTCTCCATCTTCTTCTGCTTCACCTTCTGCTGCTCCTTCTCCTTCTTCTGTTTCTCCCTCTGCTTCTGCTTCTGCTTCTTATGCTTCTTCTTTTTCTTCTGCTTCTGCTTCTCCTGCTTCTGCTTCTTATGCTTCTACTGCTTCTTCTTCTGCTTCTGCTTCTTCTGCTTCTACTTCTCTTTCTGCTTCTGCTTCTCCTGCTTGTTTTTCTGCTTCTTCTGCTGCTTCTCCTTCTGCTGCTTCTTCTACTTATCCTTCTGCTTCTCTTTTTGCTTCTCTTTCTGCTTCTGCTTCTTCTGTTTCTCCTGCCTGAATTTCTGGTTCTACTTGTTCTGCTGCTACTCCTTCTGCTTCTGCTTCTACATCTGCTTCTGTTTCTGCTTCTTCTGCTTCTTCTCTTTCGGCTTCTCCTGCTTCTGCTTCTTGTTCATCTCCTGCTTTTCTTTCTGCTTCTCATTCCGCTTCTGCTTCTCCTTCTGCTTCTGCTTCTCCTCCTTCTCCTTCTCCTACTTCTGCTTCTACTTCAGCTTCTACTTCTTCTGTTTCTCCTGCTTCTCCTTCTGCATCTCCTTCTGCTTGTGCTTGTCCTTATGCTCCTTCTTCTTCTTCTGCTTCTCCTTCTCCTTCTTTTGCTTCTGCTTCTTCTGCTTTTCCTGCTTCTCCTTCTGCATCTTCTTCTGCTTCTGCTTCTCCTTCTCCTTCTTCTGCTTCTCCTTCTGCTTCTTCTTCTTCTGCTTTACCTGCTTCTCTTTCTGCTTCTCCTTCTGTTTCTGCTTCTCCTTCTGCTTCTGCTTCTTGTCCTTCTCCTGTTTCTTCTGCTTCTGCTTCTCTTGTTTCTTCATCTCCTGCTTCTCCTTCTGCTGCTCTTTCTACTTCTGCTGCTGCTTTTCCTTTTACTGCTTCTTCTTCTGCTTCTCTTTCTGCTTCTCCTTCTGTTTCTCCTTCTCCTTCTCCTTCTCGTTCTTCTGCTTTTACTTCTGCTTCTCCTTCTGATTCTGCATCTTCTGCTTCTTCTGCTACTGCCTCTGCTTCTTCTGTTTCTTCTGCTTCTCCTTCTGCTTCTGCTTTTGCTTCTCTTTCTGCTTCTGCTTCTGCTTCTCCAGATTCTGCTTCTTCTGCTTCTCCTCCTTCTCCTTCTGCTTCAGTTTCTGCTTCTGCTTCTTCGGCTTCTTCTGCTTCTGCTTCTCCTGCTGCTGCTTCTTCTGCTTCTCCTGCTTCTCTTTCTGCTTTTCCTTCTGTTTCTGCTTCTGCTTCTGCTTCTTCTCCTTCTGTTTCTTCTGCTTCTGCTTCTCCTGCTTATGCTTCTCCTGATTCTCGTTTTGCTTCTCTTTCTGCTTCTGTTTCTGCTTTTCCTTCTCCTACTTCTGCTTCTCCTTCTGCTTCTGCGTCTTCTGTTTCTTCTGCTTCTCCTGCTTCTGCTTCTCCTGCTTCTCCTACTTCTCGTGCTGCTTTTCCTTCTGCGTCTCTTTCTGCTTCTTCTTATCCTTTTGCTTCTCCTACTCCTAATCCTTCTCTCTCGCCTTCTCCGTCTTCTTCTTCTGCTTCTCCTGCTGCTTCTGCTTCTGCTTATTCTACTATTACTGTTTCTTCTGCTTCTAGTTCAGATTGTGCTTCTTCTGTTTCTCCTTCTGCTTCAGATTATGATTCTGCTTCTTCGGCTTCGCCTGTTTCTTCTGCTTCTGCTTCTGCTGCTTCTTCTGCTTCTCCTGCTTCTCTTTCTGCTTCTCCTTCTTCTTCTGCTTCTCCTTCTGCTTCTGCTTCTGCTCTTCTCCTTCTTCTTTTTCTTTTGCTTCTGTTTCTTCTGCTTCTTCTTCTTCTGTTTCTTCTGATGCTACTTCTGCTTCTCCTTCTTCTCCTTCTCTTTCTGCTTCTATTTCTGCTTCTTCTGATTCTCCTGCTTCTCCTTTTATTGTCCTTCTGTTTCTGCTTCTCTTTCTGCTTCTGCTTTTCCTTCTGCTGCTCCTTCTCCTTCTGCTTCTGCTTCTCCCAGTGCTTCTGCTTCTGCTTCTTTTGCTTATTCTTTTTCTTCTGCTTCTGCTTCTCTTGCTTCTGCTTCTTCTGCTTCTACTGCTTCTCCTTATGCTTCTCCTTCTCCTTCTTCTTCTTCTTCTTCTTCTTCTTCTTCTTCTTCTTCTTCTTCTTCTTCTTCTTCTTCTTCTTCTTCTTCTTCTTCTTCGTCTTCTCCTTTTTCTTCTTCTTCTTCTTCTTCTTCTTCTTCTTCTTCTTCTTCTTCTTCTTCTTCTTCTTCTTCTTCTTCTTCTTCTTCTTCTTCTCCTTCTTCTGCTTCTGCTTTTCCAGCTTCTTCTGCTTCTACTGCTTCTCCTTCTGCTTCTCATTCAGCTTCTTCTTCTCCTTCTGCTTCTCCTATTGCTTCTGCTGCCCTTCCTTCTCCTTCTTCTTCTCCTACTTCTGCTTCTCCTTCTGCTTTTGTTTCTTCTGATTCTCCTGCTTCTCGTTCTGCATCTTCTTCTGCTTCTGCTTCTCCTTCTGCTGCTTCTTCTGCTTCTGCTTCTCCCTCTTCTGCTTCTCCTTCTGATTCTCCTTCTGCTTCTCCTTCTGCTGCTCCTTCTCCTTCTTCTGCTTCTCCCTCTGATTCTGCTTCTTATGCTTATTCTTTTTCTTCTGCTTCTGCTTCTCCTGCTTCTGCTTCTTCTGCTTCTCCTTATGCTTCTCCTTCTTCTTCTTCTTCTTCTTCTTCTTCTTCTTCTTCTTCTTCTTCTTCTTCTTCTTCTTCTTCTTCTTCTTCTACTTCTTCTTCTTCTCTTTCTTCTGCTTCTACTATTCCTGCATCTTCTGTTTCTTCTGCTTCTCATTCTGCTTCTCATTCTGCTTCTGCTTCTCCTTCTGCTTCTCTTATTGCTTCTGCTGCTCTTCCTTCTCCTTCTACTACTTCTACTTCTCTTTCAGCTTCTGCTTCTTCTGCTTCTCCAGCTTCTCCTTCTGCATCTTCTTCTGCTTCTGCTTCTCCTTCTGCTTCTTCTGCTTCTCCTTCTGATTCTCCTTCTGCTTCTTCTTCTGTTTCTCCTTCTCCTTCTCGTGCTTCTGCTTTTCCTTCTGCTTCTCCTTCTGCTTCTGCTGCAACTGCTACTGCTTCTGCTTCTTCTGTTTCTTCTGCTTCTCCTTCTTCTTTTGATTCTCTTTCTGCTTCTGCTTCTCCTTCAGCTTGCCATTCTGCTTCTCCAGATTCTGCTTTTTCTGCTTCTCCTGTTTCTCCTTCTGCTTCAGGTTCTGCTTCTGCTTCTTCGGATTCTTATGCTTCTGCTTTTCCTGCTTCTGCTTCTTCTGCTTCCCCTCCTTCTCTTTCTGCTTCTCCTTCTGTTTCTGCTTCTCCTTCTGCTTCTGCTTCTTGTCCTTCTCCTGTTTCTTCTGCTTCTCCTGCTTCTGCTTCTTCTACTTTTCCTGCTTCTCTTTCTGCTTCTCCTTCTGCTTCTGCTTCTCCTTCTGCTTCTGCTCCTTCTCCTTCTTCTGTTTCTTCTTCTTCTGCTTCTCCCGCTTCTGCTTCTTCTGCTTCTCCTGCTTCTCGTTCTGCTTCTCTTAGTCGGCTTCTCTTTCTACTTCTGCTTCTGCTTCTTCTGATTCTGCTTCTTCTCCTTCTTCTTCTCCTTCTGCTTCCCCTGCTTCTCCTTCTGTATCTCCTTCTGCTTGTGCTTGTCCATCTGCTTCTGCTTCTTTTCTGCTTCTGCTTCTCCTTATCCTCCTTCTGCTTCTCCGTCTGCTTCTGCTTCTTCTGCTTTTCCTGATTCTCTTTCTGCTTCTCCTTCTGTTTCTCCTTCTCCTTCTCGTTCTTCTGCTATTCCTTCTGCTTCTCGTTCTGCTTCTGCATCTTCAGCTTCTTCTGCTACTGCTTCTGCTTCTTCTGTTTTTTCTGTTTCTCCTTCTGCTTCTCCTTCTGCTTTTGCTTCTCTTTCTGCTTCTGCTTCTCCTTCTGGTTCTCCTTCTTCTTCTCCAGATTCTGCTTCTTCTGCTTCTCCTGCTTCTCCTTGTGCTTCAGGTTCTCCTTCTGCTTCTTCGGGTTCTTCTGCTTCTATTTCTTCTTCTCCTTCTGTTTCTACTTCTCTTTCTGCTTCTGCTTCTTCTCCTTCTTCTGCTTCTGCTTCTCCTGCTTCTCCTTCTGTTTCTCTTTATGCTTATCCTTCTCCTTCTCCTTCTTCTGCTTCTCCTTCTGCTTCTGCTTCTTATTCTGCATCTTCTTCTGTTTCAATTTCTCCTTCTTCTGCTTTTCATTCTGCTTCTGCTTCTCCTGCTTATGCTTCTTCTGCTTCTCCTTCTCATTCTCCTTCTCTTTCTGCTTCTGCTTATCCTTCTGTTTCTCCTACTCCTAATACTTCTCGTTCTCCTTCTCCTTCTTCTTCTTCTGCTTCTCCTGCTGCTTCCTCTTCTGCTTCTTCTGCTTTTTCTGTTTCTTCTTCTTCTGCTTCAGCTTCTGCTTCTCTGCTTCTCCTTCTGCTTCTGCTTCTGCTCTTCTCCTTCTTATGTTTCTTCTGCTTCTGCTTCTCCTGCTTCTTCTTCTTCTGCTTCTCCTACTTCTCTTTCTGCTTCTCCGTCTCCTTCTCCTTCTCCTTCAATTTCTCCTTCGCTTCTGCTTCTCCTGTTTCTGCTTCTCCTGTTTCTCCTTCTGCTTATCTTTCTGCTTCTAATTATGCTTCTGCTCCTCCTACTCCTACTCTTTCTCTTTCTCCTACTTCTTCTTCTTCTTCTCGTTCTGCTTCTGCTACTGCTTCTTCTGCTTGTTCTATTTCTTCTGCTTCTTCTTTTCCAGCTTCTGCTGCTTCTGCTTCCCCTTCTGCTTCAGGTTCTCCTTCTGCTTCTTGGGCTTCTTCTGTTTCTTCTGCTTCTGCTTCTCCTGCTACTGCTTCTTCTGCTTCTCTTTCTGCTTCTCCTTCTGCTTCTGCTTCTCCTTCTGCTCCTTCTCCTTCTTCTGTTTCTTCTAGTGCTGCTGCTTCTCCCGCTATCACTTCTTCTGCTTCTCCTGCTTGTCCTTCTGCTTCTGCTTCTGCTTCTGCTTCTCCTTCTTCTGCTTCTCTTTCTGCTTCTGCTTCTGCTTCTTCTGATTCTCCAACTTCTCCTTCTCCTCCTCCCTCTGTTTCTGCTTCTCTTTCCCCTTCTGCATCTCCTTCTGCTTCACCTTCTGCTGCTCCTTCTCCTCCTTCTGTTTCTCCCTCTACTTCGGCTTCTGCATCTTATGCTTCTTTATTTCTTCTGCTTCTCCTTCTCCTGCTTCTGCTTCTTATGCTTCTACTGCTTCTTCTTCTGATTCTGCTTCTTCTGCTTCTACTTCTCTTTCTGCTTCTACTTCTCCTGCTTGTTTTTCTGCTTCTTCTACTGCTTCTCCTTCTGCTGCTTCTTCTACTTCTCTTTCTGCTTCTCTTTTTGCTTCTCTTTCTGCTTCTGCTTCTGCTTCTTCTGTTTCTCCTGCCTGAATTTCTGGTTCTACTTGTTCTGCTGCTTCTCCTTCTGCTTCTGCTTCTCCTTCTGCTTCAGTTTCTGCTTCTTCTACTTCTTCTCTTTCAGCTTCTCCTGCTTCTGCATCCTGTGCTTCTCCTGCTTCTCTTTCTGCTTCTCATTCCGCTTCTGCTTGTCCTTCTGCTTCTCCTTCTGCTTCTACTTCTGCTTCAATTTCTCCTTCTGCTTCTCATTCTGCTTCTGCGTCTTCTGTTCTTCTGCTTCTCCTGCGTCTGCTTCTCCTGCTTCTCCTAATTCTCGTGCTGCTTCTCCTTCTGCGTCTCTTTCTGCTTCTGATTATCCTTTTGCTTCTCCTATTCCTAATCCTTCTCTTTCGAATTCTCCGTCTTCTTCTGCTGCTTCTCCTGCTGCTTTTGCTTCTGCTTATTCTACTATTTCTGTTTCTTCTGATTCTGCTTCAGATTGTGCTTCTTCTGTTTCTCCTTCTGCTTTAGATTCTGCTTCTGCTTCTTCGGCTTTTCCTGTTTCTTCTGCTTCTGCTTCTCCTGCTTCTTCTGCTTCTCCTGCTTCTCTTTCTGCTTCTCCTTTTGCTTCTGCTTTTCTTTCTGCTTCTGCTTCTGCTCTTCTCCTTCTTCTGTTTGTTTTGCTTCTTCTTCTTCTTCTTCTTCTTCTGTTTCTTCTGACTCTACTTCTGCTTCTCCTTCTTCTCCTTCTCTTTCTCCTTTTGCTTCTGCTTCTTCTGCTCCTCCGGCTTCTCCTTCTGCATCTTCTTCTGCTTCTGGTTCTCCTTCTGCTGCTTCTTCTGCTTCTGCTTCTCCTTCTGCTTCTTCTGCTTCTCCTTCTGATTCTCCTTCTGCTTGTGCTTCTGTTTCTCCTTCTCCTTCTAGTTCTCCTACTTTTCCTTATGCTTCTCCTTCTGCTTCTGCTGCAACTGCTTCTGCTTCTGCTTCTTCTGTTTCTTCTGCTTCTCCTTCTGTTTTGATTCTCTTTCTGCTTCTGCTTCTCCTTCAGCTTGTCATTCTGCTTCTCCAGATTCTGCTTCTTCTGCTTCTCCTGCTTCTCCTTCTGCTTCAGGTTCTGCTTCTGATTCTTCGGATTCTTATGCTTCTGCTTCTCCTGCTCTGCTTCTTCTGCTTCCCCTCCTTCTCTTTCTGCTTCTCCTTCTGTTTCTGCTTCTCCTTCTGCTTCTGCTTCTTGTCCTTCTCCTGTTTCTTCTGCTTCTGCTTCTCCTGCTTCTGCTTTTTCTGCTTTTCCTGCTTCTCTTTCTGCTTCTCCTTCGGCTTCTGCTCCTTCTCCTTCTTCTGTTTCTTCTTCTTCTGCTTCTCCCGCTTCTGCTTCTACTGCTTCTCCTGCTTCTCGTTCTGCTTCTCTTCGTCGGCTTCTCTTCCTACTTCTGCTTCTGCTTCTTCTGCTTCTGCTTCTTCTCTTTAGTTCTTCTCCTTCTGCTTCTGCTTCTTCTCCTCCTCCTGCTTCTCCTTCTGCATCTCCTTCTGCTTGTGCTTTTCCTTCTGCTTCTTCTTCTGCTTCTGCTTCTCCTTCTCCTTCTTCTGCTTCTCCGTCTGCTTCTGCTTCTTCTGCTTTTCCTGATTCTCTTTCTGCTTCTCCTTCTCCTTCTCCTTGTGTTTCTCCTTCTCCTTCTCGTTCTTCTGCTATTTCTTGTGCTTCTTTTTCTGCTTCTACATCTTCAGCTTCTTCTGCCACTGCTTGTGTTTCTTCTGCTTCTCCTTCTGATTTTGCTTCTCTTTCTGCTTCTGCTTCTCCTTCTGCTTCTGCAGATTCTGCTTCTTCTGCTTCTTCTTCTGCTTCAGGTTCTGCTTCTGCTTCTTCGGATTCTTATGCTTCTGCTTCACCTGCTTCTGCTTCTTCTGCTTCCCCTCCTTCTCTTTCTGCTTCTCCTTCTGTTTCTGCTTCTCCTTCTCCTTCTGCTTCTTCTCCTTCTTCTGTTTCTTCTGCTTCTGCTTCTCCTGCTTCTGCTTCTCCTGCTTCTCGTTCTGCTTCTCTTTCTGCTTTTCTTTCTGCTTCTCCTTCTCCTTCTTCTTCTTCTCCTTCTGCTTCTGCTTCAATTTCTCCTTCTGCTTCTCATTCTGCTTCTGCGTCTTCTGTTTCTTCTGCTTCTCCTGCTTCTGCTTCTCCTGCTTCTCCTACTTTTCGTGCTGCTTTTTCTTCTGCGTCTCTTTCTGCTTCTGCTTATCCTTTTGCTTCTCCTACTCCTAATCCTTCTCTCTCGCCTTCTCCGTCTTCTTCTTCTGCTTCTCCTGCTGCTTCTGCTTCTGCTTATTCTACTATTTCTGATTCTTCTGCTTCTGCTTCAGATTGTGCTTCTTCTGTTTCTCCTTCTGCTTCAGATTCTGCTTCTGCTTCTTCGGATTCTTCTGTTTCTTCTGCTTCTGCTTCTCCTGCTTCTCTTCCTGCTTCTCCTTCTGCTTCTGCTTCTCCTTCTGCTTCTGCTTCTGCTCTTCTCCTTCTTCTGTTTCTTTCTTCTGTTTCTTTTGCTTCTGTTTCTTCTGCTTCTTATTGTTCTGTTTCTTCTGATTCTACTTCTGCTTCTTCTGATTCTCCTGCTTCTCCTTTTGTTGTACTTCTGTTTCTGCTTCTCTTTCTGCTTCTGCTTCTCCTTCTGCTGCTCCTTCTCCTTCTGCTTCTGCTTCTCCCAGTGCTTCTGTTGTTTATTCATTTTCTTCTGCTTCTACTTCTCCTTCTTCTCCTTCTACTACTTCTCCTTATGCTTCTCATTATGCTTCTCCTTATGCTTCTCCTTATGCTTCTCATTATGCTTCTCCTTATGCTTCTTCTTCTTCTTCTTCTTCTTCTTCTTCTTCTTCTTCTTCTTCTTCTTCTTCTTCTTCTTCTTCTTCTTCTTCTTCTTCTTCTCTTTCGTCTGCTTCTGCCTTTCCTGCTTCTTCTGCTTCTACTGCTTCTCTTTCTGCTTGTCATTCTGCTTCTGCTTCTCCTTCTGCTTCTCCTATTGCTCCTGCTGCCCTTCCTTCTCCTTCTCCTTCTCCTACTTCTGCTTCTGCTTCTGCTTTTGCTTCTTCTGCTTCTCCTGCTTCTCCTTCTGCATCTTCTTCTACTTCTGCTTCTCCTTCTGCTGCTTCTTCTGCTTCTGCTTCTCCTTCTTCTGCTTCTCCTTCAGCTGCTCTTTCTGCTTCTCGTTCTGCTTCTGATTCTCCTTCTGCTCTTCCAACTCCTAATCCTACTCTTTCTCCTTCTCCTTCTTCTTCTTCTGCTTCTCGTTCTGCTTCTGCTACTGCTTCTTCTGCTTGTTCTGTTTCTTCTGCTTCAGGTCCTGCTTCTGCTTCTTCAGCTTCTTCTGCTTCTTGTGCTTCTGCTTCTCCTGCTACTGCTTCTTCTCCTTATCTTTCTGCTTCTCCTTCTGCTTCTGCTTCTGCTTCTGCTTCTCCTTCTGCTCCTTCTCCTTCTCGTTCTTCTTCTTCTTCTTCTTCTTCTTCTTCTTCTTCTTCTTCTTCTTCTTCTTCTTCTTCTTCTTCTTCTTCTTCTTCTTCTTCTTCTTCTTCTTCTTCTTCTATTTATTCTTCTTCTTCTCCTTCTCCTTCTTCTTCTTCTTCTGTTTCTCCCGCTTCTGCTTCTTCTGCTTCTCCTTCCTTTCCTCTGCTTCTGCTTCTCCTTCTCCTTCTTCTGCTTCTCTTTCTGCTTCTACTTCTTCTGATTCTCCAACTAATCCTTCTTCTTTTCCTTCTCTTTCTGCTTCTCTTTCTGCTTCTCCATCTCCTTCTGCTTCACCTTCTGCTGCTCCTTCTCCTTCTTCTGTTTCTCCCTCTGCTTCTGCTTCTGCTTCTTATGCTTCTTCTTGTTCTTCTGCTTCTGCTTCTCCTGCTTCTGCTTCTTATGCTTCTACTGCTTCTTCTTCTGCTTCTGCTTCTTCTGCTTCTACTACTCTTTCTGCTTCTGCTTCTCCTGCTTATTTTTCTGCTTCTTCTGCTGATTCTCCTTCTGCTGCTTCTTCTACTTCTCCTTCTGATTCTGTTTTTGCTTCTCTTTCTGCTTCTGCTTCTTCTGTTTCTCCTGCCTGAATTTCCGGTTCTACTTGTTCTGCTGCTTCTCCTTCTGATTCTGCTTCTACTTTTGCTTCTGTTTCTGATTCTTCTGCTTCTTCTCTTTCGGCTTCTCCTGCTTCTGCTTCTTGTGCATCTCCGGCTTTTCTTTCTGCTTCTCATTCCGCTTCTGCTTCTCCTTCTGCTTCTCCTCCTTCTCCTTCTCCTACTTCTGCTTCTCCTTCAGCTTCTGCTTCTTCTGTTTCTCCTGCTTCTCCTTCTGCATCTCCTTCTGCTTGTGCTTGTCCTTATGCTCCTTCTTCTTCTTCTCCTTCTCCTTCTTTTGCTTCTGCTTCTTCTGCTTTTCCTGCTTCTCCTTCTGCTTCTGCTTCTTCTTCTTCTCCTGCTTCTCCTTCTGCATCTTCTTCTGCTTCTGCTTCTGCTTCTCCTTCTTCTGCTTCTCCTTCTGCTTCTTCTTCTTCTGCTTTACCTGCTTCTCTTTCTGCTTCTCCTTCTGCTTCTCCTTCTGTTTCTCCTTCTCCTTCTTGTTCTTCTGCTTTTCCTTCGTCTTCTCCTTCTGCTTCAGCTACAACTGCTACTGCTTCTACTTGTTCTGTTTCTTCTGCTTCTCCTTCTGCTTTTGATTCTCTTTCTGCTTCTGCTTCTCCTTCAGCTTGTCATTCTGCTTCTCCAGATTCTGCTTCTTCTGCTTCTCCTGCTTCTCCTTCTGCTTCAGGTTCGGCTTCTGCTTCTTCGGATTCTTATGCTTCTTCTTCTCCTGCTTCTGCTTCTTCTGCTTCCCCTCCTTCTCTTTCTGCTTCTCCTTCTGCTTCTGCTTCTTGTCCTTCTCCTGATTCTTCTACTTCTGCTTCTCCTGTTTCTGTATCTCCTGCTTCTCCTTCTGCTGCTCTTTCTGCTTCTCCTGCTGGTTTTCCGTCTCCTGCTCCTTCTTCTGCTTCTCTTTCTGCTTCGCCTTCTGTTTCTCCTTCTCCTTCTCGTTCTTCTGCTTTTCCATGTGCTTCTCCTTCTGCTTCTGCATCTTCTGCTTCTTCTGCTACTGCCTCTGCTTCTTCTGTTTCTTCTGCTTCTCCTTCTGCTTCTCCTTCTGCTTTTGCTTCTCTTTGCTTCTGCTTCTCCTTCTGGTTCTCCTTCTTCTTCTCCTTCTTCTGCTTCTTCTGCTTCCCCTCCTTCTCTTTCTGCTTCTCCTTCTGCTTCTTGTCCTTCTCCTGATTCTTCTACTTCTGCTTCTCCTGTTTCTGTATCTCCTGCTTCTCCTTCTGCTGCTCTTTCTGCTTCTCCTGCTGGTTTTCCGTCTCCTGCTCCTTCTTCTGCTTCTCTTTCTGCTTCTCCTTCTGTTTCTCCTTCTCCTTCTCGTTCTTCTGCGTTTCCTTGTGCTTCTCCTTCTGCTTCTGCATCTTCTGCTTCTTCTGCTACTGCCTCTGCTTCTTCTGTTTCTTCTGCTTCTCCTTCTGCTTCTCCTTCTGCTTTTGCTTCTCTTTCTGCTTCTGCTTCTCCTTCTGGTTCTCCTTCTTCTTCTCCTTCTTCTGCTTCTTCTGCTTCTCCTGCTTCTCCTACTTCTCGTTCTGCTTCTTCTTCTGCGTCTCTTTCTGCTTCTGCTTATCCTTTTGCTTCTCCTACTCCTAATCTTTCTCTTTCGCCTTCTCCTTCTTCTTCTTCTGCTTTTCCTGCTGCTTCTGCTTCTGCTTATTGTACTATTTCTGTTTCTTCTGCTTCTTCTTCACATTGTGCTTCTTCTGTTTCTCCTGCTTCAGATTCTGCTTCTTCTTCTTCGGCTTCTCCTGTTTCTTCTGCTTCTGCTTCTTCTACTTCTCCTGCTTCTCTTCCTGCTTCTCCTTCTGCTTCTGCTCTTCTCCTTCTTCTGTTTCTTTTGCTTCTGTTTCTTCTGCTTCTTCTTCTTCTGTTTCTTCTGATTCTACTTCTGCTTCTCCTTCTTCTCCTCTTTCTGCTTCTACTTCTGCTTCTTCTGCTTCTCCTGCTTCTCCTTCTTGTTCTCCTTCTGTTTCTACTTCTCTTTCTGCTTCTGCTTCTCCTTCTGCTGCTCCTTCTCCTTCTTCTGATTCTCCCACTGCTTCTTCTTCTGCTTCTTTTGCTTATTCTTTTTCTTCCGCTTCTGCTTCTCCTGATTCTGCTTCTTCTGCTTCTACTGCTTCTCCTTACGCTTCTCCTTCTTCTTCTTCTTCTTCTTCGTCTTCTTCTTCTTCTTCATCTTCTTCTCTTTCGTCTGCTTCTGCTTTTCCTGCTTCTTCTGCTTCTACTGCTTCTCTTTCTGCTTCTCATTCTGCTTCTGCTTCTCCTTCTGCTTCTCCTATTGCTTCTGCTGCCCTTCCTTCTCCTTCTCCTTCTCCTTCTCCTACTTCTGCTTCTCCTTCTGCTTCTGCTTCTTCTGCTTCTCCTCCTTCTGCATCTTCTTCTCCTTCTGCTTCTCCTTTTGCTGCTCCTTCTCCGTCTTCTCCTACTCCCTCTGATTCTGCTTCTTATGCTTATTATTTTTCTTCTGCTTCTCCTGCTTCTGCTTCTTCTGTTTCTACTGCTTCTCCTTATGCTTCTTCTTCTCCTTCTTCTTCTCCTCCTCCTCCTCCTCCTCCTCCTTCTTCTTCTTCTTCTTCTTCTTCTTCTTCTTCTTCTTCTTCTTCTTCTTCTTCTTCTTCTTCTTCTTCTTCTTCTTCTTCTTCTTCTTCTTCTTCTTCTTCTTCTTCTTCTTCTTCTTCTTCTTCTTCTTCTTCTTCTTCTTCTTCTTCTTCTTCTTCTTCTTCTTCCTCTTCTCTTTCTTCTTCTTCTGTTTTCCTGCTTCTTCTGCTTCTACTGCTTCTCTTTCTGCTTCTGCTTCTCCTTCTGCTTCTCCTATTGCTTCTGTTGCTCTTCCTTCTCCTTCTCCTACTTCTACTTCTTCTTCTGCGTCTGCTTCTTCTGCTTCTCCAGCTTCTCCTTCTGCATCTTCTTCTGCTTCTTCTTCTCCTTCTGCTGCTTCTTCTGCTTCTGCTTCTCCTTCTGCTTCTCCTTCTGCTTCTTCTGCTTCTCTTTCTGATTCTCCTTCTGCTTCTGCTTCTGTTTTTCCTTCTCCTTCTCGTTCTTCTGCTTTTCCTTCTTCTTTTCCTTCTCCTTCTGCTGCAACTGCTACTGCTTCTGCTTCTTCTGTTTCTTCTGCTTCTCCTGCTGCTTTTGATTCTCTTTCCGCTTCTGCTTCTTCAGCTTCTCATTCTGCTTCTCCAGATTCTGCTTCTTCTGCTTCTCCTGCTTCTCATTCTGCTTCAGGTTCTGCTTCTGCTTCTTCGGATTCTTATGCTTCTGCTTCTCCTGCTGCTGCTTCTTCTGCTTCCCCTCCTTCTCTTTCTGCTTCTCCTTCTGTTTCTGCTTCTCCTTCTGCTTCTGCTTCCTTCTCCTGTTTCTTCTGCTTCTCTTGTTTCTGCATCTCCTGCTTCTCCTTCTGCTGCTCTTTCTGCTTCTCCTGCTGCTTTTCCTTCTACTGCTTCTTCTTCTGCTTCTCTTTCTGCTTCTCCTTCTGTTTCTTCTTCTCGTTCTTCTGCTTTTACTTCTGCTTCTCCTTCTGCTTCTGCATCTTCTGCTTCTTCTGCTACTGCCCCTGCTTCTTCTGTTTCTTCTGCTTCTCCTTCTGCTTTTGCTTCTCTTTCTCCTTCAGCTTGTCATTCTGCTTCTCCAGATTCTGCTTCTTCTGCTTCTCCTGCTTCTCCTTCTGCTTCAGGTTCTGCTTCTGCTTCTTCGGATTCTTATGCTTCTGCTTCTCGTGCTTCTGCTTCTTCTGCTTCCCCTCCTTCTCTTTCTGCTTCTCCTTCTGTTTCTGCTTCTCCTTCTGCTTCTGCTTCTTGTCCTTCTCCTGATTCTTCTACTTCTGCTTCTCCTGTTTCTGTATCTCCTGCTTCTCCTTCTGCTTTTGCTTCTCTTTCTGCTTCTGCTTCTCCTTCTGGTTCTCCTTCTTCTTCTCCTTCTTCTGCTTCTTCTGCTTCTCCTGCTTCTCCTACTTCTCGTGCTGCTTCTCCTTCTGCGTCTCTTTCTGCTTCTGCTTATCCTTCTGCTTCTCCTACTCCTAATCTTTCTCTTTCGCCTTCTCCTTCTTCTTCTTCTTCTGCTTTTCCTGCTGCTTCTGCTTCTGCTTATTGTACTATTTCTGTTTCTTCTTCTTCTTCTTCACATTGTGTTTCTTCTGTTTCTCCTGCTTCAGATTCTGCTTCTGCTTCTTCGGCTTCTCCTGTTTCTTCTGCTTCTGCTTCTTCTACTTCTCCTGCTTCTCTTCCTGCTTCTCCTTCTGCTTCTGCTCTTCTCCTTCTTCTGTTTCTTTTGCTTCTGTTTCTTCTGCTTCTTCTTCTTCTGTTTCTTCTGATTCTACTTCTGCTTCTCCTTCTTCTCCTCTTTCTGCTTCTACTTCTGCTTCTTCTGATTCTCCTGCTTCTCCTTCTTGTTCTCCTTCTGTTTCTACTTCTCTTTCTGCTTCTGCTTCTCCTTCTGCTGCTCCTTCTCCTTCTTCTGATTCTCCCACTGCTTCTTCTTCTGCTTCTTTTGCTTATTCTTTTTCTTCCGCTTCTGCTTCTCCTGATTCTGCTTCTTCTGCTTCTACTGCTTCTCCTTACGCTTCTCCTTATGCTTCTTCTTCTTCTTCTTCTTCTGCTTCTCTTTTTGCTTCTCTTTCTGCTTCTGCTTCTTCTGTTTCTCCTGCCTGAATTTCTGGTTCTACTTGTTCTGCTGCTTCTCCTTCTGCTTCTGCTTCTACATCTGCTTCTGTTTCTGCTTCTTCTGCTTCTTCTCTTTCGGCTTCTCCTGCTTCTGCTTCTTGTGCATCTCCTGCTTTTCTTTCTGCTTCTCATTCCGCTTCTGCTTCTCCTTCTGCTTCTCCTCCTTCTCCTTCTCCTACTTCTGCTTCTCCTTCATCTTCTGCTTCTTCTGTTTCTCCTGCTTCTCCTTCTGCATCTCCTTCTGCTTGTGCTTGTCCTTATGCTCCTTCTTCTTCTTCTCCTTCTCCTTCTTTTGCTTCTGCTTCTTCTGCTTTTCCTGCTTCTCCTTCTGCTTCTGCTTCTTCTTCTTCTCCTGCTTCTCCTTCTGCATCTTCTTCTGCTTCTGCTTCTCCTTCTCCTTCTTCTGCTTCTCCTTCTGCTTCTTCTTCTTCTGCTTTACCTGCTTCTCTTTCTGCTTCTCCTTCTGCTTCTCCTTCTGTTTCTCCTTCTCCTTCTTGTTCTTCTGCTTTTCCTTCGTCTTCTCCTTCTGCTTCAGCTACAACTGCTACTGCTTCTACTTCTTCTTTTTCTTCTGCTTCTCCTTCTGCTTTTGATTCTCTTTCTGCTTCTGCTTCTCCTTCAGCTTGTCATTCTGCTTCTCCAGATTCTGCTTCTTCTGCTTCTCCTGCTTCTCCTTCTGCTTCAGGTTCTGCTTCTGCTTCTTCTGCTTCCCCTCCTTCTCTTTCTGCTTCTCCTTCTGCTTCTGCTTCTTGTCCTTCTCCTGATTCTTCTACTTCTGCTTCTCCTGTTTCTGTATCTCCTGCTTCTCCTTCTGCTGCTCTTTCTGCTTCTCCTGCTGGTTTTCCGTCTCCTGCTCCTTCTTCTGCTTCTCTTTCTGCTTCGCCTTCTGTTTCTCCTTCTCCTTCTCGTTCTTCTGCTTTTCCTTGTGCTTCTCCTTCTGCTTCTGCATCTTCTGCTTCTTCTGCTACTGCCTCTGCTTCTTCTGTTTCTTCTGCTTCTCCTTCTGCTTCTCCTTCTGCTTTTGCTTCTCTTTGCTTCTGCTTCTCCTTCTGGTTCTCCTTCTTCTTCTCCTTCTTCTGCTTCTTCTGCTTCCCCTCCTTCTCTTTCTGCTTCTCCTTCTGCTTCTTGTCCTTCTCCTGATTCTTCTACTTCTGCTTCTCCTGTTTCTGTATCTCCTGCTTCTCCTTCTGCTGCTCTTTCTGCTTCTCCTGCTGTTTTTACGTCTCCTGCTCCTTCTTCTGCTTCTCTTTCTGCTTCTCCTTCTGTTTCTCCTTCTCCTTCTCGTTCTTCTGCGTTTCCTTGTGCTTCTCCTTCTGCTTCTGCATCTTCTGCTTCTTCTGCTACTGCCTCTGCTTCTTCTGTTTCTTCTGCTTCTCCTTCTGCTTCTCCTTCTGCTTTTGCTTCTCTTTCTGCTTCTGCTTCTCCTTCTGCTTCTCCTTCTTCTTCTCCTTCTTCTGCTTCTTCTGCTTCTCCTGCTTCTCCTACTTCTCGTTCTGCTTCTTCTTCTGCGTCTCTTTCTGCTTCTGCTTATCCGTTTGCTTCTCCTACTCCTAATCTTTCTCTTTCGCCTTCTCCTTCTTCTTCTTCTGCTTTTCCTGCTGCTTCTGCTTCTGCTTATTGTACTATTTCTGTTTCTTCTGCTTCTTCTTCACATTGTGCTTCTTCTGTTTCTCCTGCTTCAGATTCTGCTTCTGCTTCTTCGGCTTCTCCTGTTTCTTCTGCTTCTGCTTCCTCTACTTCTCCTGCTTCTCTTTCTGCTTCTCCTTCTGCTTCTGCTTCTGCTCTTCTCCTTCTTCTGTTTCATTTGCTTCTGTTTCTTCTGCTTCTTCTTTTTCTGTTTCTTCTGATTCTACTTCTGCTTCTTCTGATTCTCCTGCTTCTCCATTTGTTGTCCTTCTGTTTCTGCTTCTCTTTCTGCTTCTGCTTCTCCTTCTGCTGCTCCTTCTCCTTCTGCTTCTGCTTCTCCCAGTGCTTCCACTTCTGCTTCTTTTGCTTATTCTTTTTCTTCTGCTTTTGCTTCTGCTTCTTCTGCTTCTTCTGCTTCTACTGCTTCTGCTTCTACTTCTTCTCCTTATGCTTCTCCTTATGCTTCTCCTTATGCTTCTCCTTATGCTTCTTCTTCTTCTTCTTCTTCTTCTTCTTCTTCTTCTTCTTCTTCTTCTTCTTCTTCTTCTTCTTCTTCTTCTTCTTCTTCTTCTTCTTCTTCTTCTTCTTCTTCTTCTTCTCTTTCGTCTGCTTCTGCCTTTCCTGCTTCTTCTGCTTCTACTGCTTCTCTTTCTGCTTGTCATTCTGCTTCTGCTTCTCCTTCTGCTTCTCCTATTGCTTCTGCTGCCCTTCCTTCTCCTTCTCCTTCTGCTACTTCTGCTTCTCCTTCTGCTTTTGCTTCTTCTGCTTCTCCTTCTGCATCTTCTTCTGCTTCTGCTTCTCCTTCTGCTGCTTCTTCTGCTTCTGCTTCTCCTTCTTCTGCTTCTCCTATTGCTTCTCCTTCTGCTTCTCCTTCTGCTGCTCCTTCTGCTTCTGATTCTCCTACTGCTCTTCCTACTCCTAATCCTACTCTTTCTCCTTTTCCTTCTTCTTCTTCTGCTTCTCGTTCTGCTTCTGCTACTGCTTCTTCTGCTTGTTCTGTTTCTTCTGCTTCAGGTCCTGCTTCTGCTTCTTCAGCTTCTTCTGTTTCTTGTGCTTCTGCTTCTCCTGCTACTGCTTCTTCTCCTTGTCTTTCTGCTTCTCCTTCTGCTTCTGCTTCTCCTTCTGTTCCTTCTCCTTCTCCTTCTCTTTCTTCTTCTTCTTCTTCTTCTTCTTCTTCTTCTTCTTCTTCTTCTTCTTCTTCTTCTTCTTCTTCTTCTTCTTCTTCTTCTTCTATTTCTTCTTCTTCTTCTCCTTCTTCTTCTTCTTCTTCTTCTTCTTCTTCTTCTTCTTCTTCTTCTTCTTCTTCTTCTTCTTCTTCTTCTTCTTCTTCTTCTTCTTCTTCTTCTTCTTCTTCTTCTTCTTCTTCTTCTTCTTCTTCTTCTTCTTCTTCTTCTTCTTCTTCTTCTGCTTCTCCTTCCTTTCCTCTGCTTCTGCTTCTCCTTCTCCTTCTTCTGCTTCTCTTTCTGCTTCTGCTTCTTCTGATTCTCCAACTAATCCGTCTTCTTTTCCTTCTGTTTCTGCTTCTCTTTCTGCTTCTCCATCTCCTTCTGCTTCACCTTCTGCTGCTCCTTCTCCTTCTTCTGTTTCTCCCTCTGCTTCTGCTTCTGCTTCTTATGCTTCTTCTTTTTCTTCTGCTTCTGCTTCTCCTGCTTCTGCTTCTTATGCTTCTACTGCTTCTTCTTCTGCTTCTGCTTCTTCTGCTTCTACTTCTCTTTCTGCTTCTGCTTCTCCTGCTTGTTTTTCTGCTTCTTCTGCTGCTTCTCCTTCTGCTGCTTCTTCTACTTCTCCTTCTGCTTCTCTTTTTGCTTCTCTTTCTGCTTCTGCTTCTTCTGTTTCTCCTGCCTGAATTTCTGGTTCTACTTGTTCTGCTGCTTCTCCTTCTGCTTCTGCTTCTACATCTGCTTCTGTTTCTGCTTCTTCTGCTTCTTCTCTTTCGGCTTCTCCTGCTTCTGCTTCTTGTGCATCTCCTGCTTTTCTTTCTGCTTCTCATTCCGCTTCTGCTTCTCCTTCTGCTTCTCCTCCTTCTCCTTCTCCTACTTCTGCTTCTCCTTCAGCTTCTGCTTCTTCTGTTTCTCCTGCTTCTCCTTCTGCATCTCCTTCTGCTTGTGCTTGTCCTTATGCTCCTTCTTCTTCTTCTCCTTCTCCTTCTTTTGCTTCTGCTTCTTCTGCTTTTCCTGCTTCTCCTTCTGCTTCTGCTTCTTCTTCTTCTCCTGCTTCTCCTTCTGCATCTTCTTCTGCTTCTGCTTCTCCTTCTCCTTCTTCTGCTTCTCCTTCTGCTTCTTCTTCTTCTGCTTTACCTGCTTCTCTTTCTGCTTCTCCTTCTGCTTCTCCTTCTGTTTCTCCTTCTCCTTCTTGTTTTTCTGCTTTTCCTTCGTCTTCTCCTTCTGCTTCAGCTACAACTGCTACTGCTTCTACTTCTTCTGTTTCTTCTGCTTCTCCTTCTGCTTTTGATTCTCTTTCTGCTTCTGCTTCTCCTTCAGCTTGTCATTCTGCTTCTCCAGATTCTGCTTCTTCTGCTTCTCCTGCTTCTCCTTCTGCTTCAGGTTCTGCTTCTGCTTCTTCGGATTCTTATGCTTCTTCTTCTCCTGCTTCTGCTTCTTCTGCTTCCCCTCCTTCTCTTTCTGCTTCTCCTTCTGCTTCTGCTTCTTGTCCTTCTCCTGATTCTTCTACTTCTGCTTCTCCTGTTTCTGTATCTCCTGCTTCTCCTTCTGCTGCTCTTTCTGCTTCTCCTGCTGGTTTTACGTCTCCTGCTCCTTCTTCTGCTTCTGCTTCTTCTCCTTCTTCTTCTCCTTCTGCTTCCCCTGCTTCTCCTTCTGCAT
Source organism: Dipodomys ordii (assembly GCF_000151885.1). Lineage (NCBI taxonomy): Eukaryota > Metazoa > Chordata > Mammalia > Rodentia > Heteromyidae > Dipodomys > Dipodomys ordii. Next base: position 18,634 of record NW_012287999.1, read on the forward strand.
CTCCTTCTGCTTGTGCTTGTCCTTCTGCTTCTGCTTCTGCTTCTTTTCTGCTTCTGCTTCTCCTTCTCCTTCTTCTGCTTCTCCGTCTGCTTCTGCTTCTTCTGCTTTTCCTGATTCTCTTTCTGCTTCTCCTTCTGCTTCTCCTTCTGTTTCTCCTTCTCCTTCTCGTTCTTCTGCTATTCCTTCTGCTTCTCTTTCTGCTTCTGCATCTTCAGCTTCTTCTGTTACTGCTTCTGCTTCTTCTGTGTTTTCTGTTTCTTCTTCTGCTTCTCCTTCTGCTTTTGCTTCTCTTTCTGCTTCCGCTTCTCCTTCTGGTTCTCCTTCTTCTTCTCCAGATTCTGCTTCTTCTGCTTCTCCTGCTTCTCCTTGTGCTTCAGGTTCTGCTTCTGTTTCTTCGGGTTCTTCTGCTTCTATTTCTGCTTCTCCTTCTGTTTCTACTTCTCTTTCTGCTTTTGCTTCTTCTTCTTCTGCTTCTGCTTCTCCTGCTTCTGCGTCTCCTGCTTCTCCTTCTGTTTCTCTTTATGCTTATCCTTCTCCTTCTCCTTCTTCTGCTTCTCCTTCTGCTTCTGCTTCTTATTCTGCATCTTCTTCTGTTTCAATTTCTCCTTCTTCTGCTTTTCATTCTGCTTCTGCTTCTCCTGCTTATGCTTCTTCTGCTTCTCCTTCTCATTCTCCTTCTCTTTATGCTTCTGCTTATCCTTCTGTTTCTCCTACTCCTAATATTTCTCGTTCTCCTTCTTCTTCTTCTGCTTCTCCTGCTGCTTCTTCTTCTGCTTTTTATGTTTCTTTTTCTTCAGCTTCAGCTTCTGCTTCTTCTGCTTCTCCTTCTGCTTCTGCTTCTCCTTCTGCTTCTGCTTCTGCTCTTCTCCTTCTTCTGTTTCTTCTGCTTCTGCTTCTCCTGCTTCTTCTTCTTCTGCTTCTCCTACTTCTCTTTCTGCTTCTCCGTCTCCTTCTCCTTCTCCTTCAATTTCTCCTTCTTGTGCTTCTTATTCTGCTTCTGCTTCTCCTGTTTCTGCTTCTTCTGTTTCTCCTTCTGCTTCTCTTTCTGCTTCTAATTATGCTTCTGCTCCTCCTACTCCTACTCCTTCTCTTTCTCCTTCTTCTTCTTCTGCTTCTCGTTCTGCTTTTGCTACTGCTTCTTCTGCTTGTTCTATTTATTCTGCTTCTGCTTTTCCAGCTTCTGCTGCTTCTGCTTCCCCTTCTGCTTCTGCTTCTCCTTCTGCTTCTTGGGCTTCTTCTGTTTCTTCTGCTTCTGCTTCTCCTGCTACTGCTTCTTCTGCTTCTCTTTCTGCTTCTCCTTCTGCTTCTGCTTCTCCTTCTGCTCCTTCTCCTTCTTCTGTTTCTTCTTCTTCTGCTGCTTCTCCCGCTTCTGCTTCTTCTGCTTCTCCTGCTTGTCCTTCTGCTTCTGCTTCTCCTTCTTCTGCTTCTCTTTCTGCTTCTGCTTCTGCTTCTTCTGATTCTCCAACTTCTCCTTCTCCTTCTGTTTCTGCTTCTCTTTCTCCTTCTGCATCTCCTTCTGCTTCACCTTCTGCTGCTCCTTCTCCTTCTTCTTTTTCTCCCTCTGCTTCGGCTTCTGCATCTTATGCTTCTTTATTTCTTCTGCTTCTGCTTCTCCTGCTTCTGCTTATTATGCTTCTACTGCTTCTTCTTCTGCTTCTGCTTCTTCTGATTCTTCTGCTTCTACTTCTCTTTCTGCATCTGCTTCTCCTGCTTGTTTTTCTGCTTCTTCTACTGCTTCTCCTTCTGCTGCTTCTTCTACTTCTCTTTCTGCTTCTCTTTTTTCTTCTCTTTCTGCTTCTGCTTCTGCTTCTTCTGTTTCTCCTGCCTGAATTTCTGGTTATACTTCTTCTGCTGCTTCTCCTTCTGCTTCTGCTTCTCCTTCTGCTTCAGTTTCTGCTTCTTCTACTTCTTCTTTTTCGGCTTCTCCTGCTTCTGCATCTTGTGCTTCTCCTGCTTCTCTTTCTGCTTCTCATTCCGCTTCTGCTTGTCCTTCTGCTTCTCCTTCTGCTCCTGCTTCTGCTTCAATTTCTCCTTCTGCTTCTCATTCTGCTTCTGCTTCTACATCTTCTCCTTCTCCCTCTGCTTCTGCGTCTCATGCTTCTTCTACTGCTTCTCCTTTTGCTGCTTCTTCTACTTCTCTTTCTGCTTCTCTTTTTGCTTCTCTTTCTGCTTCTGCTTCTGCTTCTTCTGTTTCTCCTGCCTGAATTTCTGGTTCTACTTGTTCTGCTGCTTCTCCTTCTGCTTCTGCTTCTCCTTCTGCTTCAGTTTCTGCTTCTTCTACTTCTTCTCTTTCAGCTTCTCCTGCGTCTGCATCCTGTGCTTCTCCTGCTTCTCTTTCTGCTTCTCATTCCGCTTCTGCTTGTCCTTCTGCTTCTCCTTCTGCTTCTGCTTCTGCTTCAATTTCTCCTTCTGCTTCTCATTCTGCTTCTGCGTCTTCTGTTCTTCTGTTTCTCCTGCATCTGCTTCTCCTGCTTCTCCTAATTCTCGTGCTGCTTCTCCTTCTGCGTCTCTTTCTGCTTCTGATTATCCTTTTGCTTCTCCTATTCCTAATCCTTCTCTTTCGAATTCTCCGTCTTCTTCTTCTGCTTCTCCTGCTGCTTTTGCTTCTGCTTAATCTACTATTTCTGTTTCTGCTGATTCTGCTTCAGATTGTGCTTCTTCCATTTCTCCTTCTGCTTCAGATTGTGCTTCTGCTTCTTCGGCTTTTCTTGTTTCTTCTGCTTCTGCTTCTCCTGTTTCTTCTGCTTCTCCTGCTTCTCTTTCTGCTTCTCCTATTGCTTCTGCTTTTCTTTCTGCTTCTGCTTCTGCTCCTCTCCTTCTTCGGTTTGTTTTGCTTCTTCTTCTTCTTCTGTTTCTTCTCATTCTACTTCTGCTTCTCCTTCTTCTCCTTCTCTTTATCCTTTTGCTTCTGCTTTTTCTGCTCCTCCTGCTTCTCCTTCTGCATCTTCTTCTGCTTCTGCTTCTCCTTCTGCTGCTTCTTCTGCTTCTGCTTCTCCTTCTGCTTCTTCTGCTTCTCCTTCTGCTTCTGCTTCTGTTTCTCCTTCTCCTTCTCGTTCTCCTGCTTTTCTTTCTGCTTCTTCTTCTGCTTCTGCTGCAACTGCTTCTGCTTCTGCTTCTTCTGTTTCTTCTGCTTCTCCTTCTGCTTTTGATTCTCTTTCTGCTTCTGCTTCTCCTTCAGCTTGTCATTCTGCTTCTCCAGATTCTGCTTCTTCTGCTTCTCCTGCTTCTCCTTCTGCTTCAGGTTCTGCTTCTGATTCTTCGGATTCTTATGCTTCTGCTTCTCCTGCTTCTGCTTCTTCTGCTTCCGCTCCTTCTCTTTCTGCTTCTCCTTCTGCTTCTGCTTCTTGTCCTTCTCCTGTTTCTTCTGCTTCTGCTTCTCCTGCTTCTGCTTTTTCTGCTTTTCCTGCTTCTCTTTCTGCTTCTCCTTCTGCTCCTGCTTCTCCTTCGCCTTCTGCTCCTTCTCCTTCTTCTGTTTCTTCTTCTTCTGCTTCTCCCGCTTCTGCTTCTTCTGCTTCTCCTGCTTCTCGTTCTGCTTCTCTTCGTCGGCTTCTCTTCCTACTTCTGCTTCTGCTTCTTCTGCTTCTGCCTCTTCTCTTTAGTTCTTCTCCTTCTGTTTCTGCTTCTTCTCCTTCTCCTGCTTCTCCTTCTGCATCTCCTTCTGCTTGTGCTTTTCCTTCTGCTTCTTCTTCTGCTTCTGAAACTCCTTCTCCTTCTTCTGCTTCTCCGTCTGCTTCTGCTTCTTCTGCTTTTCCTGATTCTCTTTCTGCTTCTCCTTCTGCTTCTCCTTCTGTTTCTCCTTCTCGTTCTTCTGCTTTTTCTTGTGCTTCTTTTTCTGCTTCTACATCTTCAGCTTCTTCTGCTACTGCTTGTGTTTCTTCTGTTTCTTCTGCTTCTCCTTCTGATTTTGCTTCTCTTTCTGCTTCTGCTTCTCCTTCTGCTTCTCCAGATTCTGCTTCTTCTGCTTCTTCTTCTGCTTCAGGTTCTGCTTCTGCTTCTTCGGATTCTTATGCTTCTGCTTCTCCTGCTGCTGCTTCTTCTGCTTCTCTTTCTGCTTTTCCTTCTGTTTCTGCTTCTCCTTCTGCTTCTTCTCCTTCTGTTTCTTCTGCTTCTGCTTCTCCTGCTTCTGCTTCTCCTGCTTCTCGTTCTGCTTCTCCTTCTCCTTCTTCTGCTTCTCCTTCTGCTTCTGCTTCTCCTTCTGCTTCTGCTTCAATTTCTCCTTCTGCTTCTCATTCTGCTTCTGCGTCTTCTGTTTCTCCTGCTTCTCCTACTTCTCGTGCTGCTTTTCCTTCTGCGTCTCTTTCTGCTTCTGCTTATCCTTTTGCTTCTCCTACTCCTAATCCTTCTCTCTCGCCTTCTCCGTCTTCTTTTTCTGCTTCTCCTGCTGCTTCTGCTTCTGCTTATTCTACTATTACTGTTTCTTCTGCTTCTGCTTCAGATTGTGCTTCTTCTGTTTCTCCTTCTGCTTCAGATTATGATTCTGCTTCTTCGGCTTCGCCTGTTTCTTCTGCTTCTGCTTCTCCTGCTTCTCCTGCTTCTCTTTCTCCTTCTCCTTCTGCTTCTGCTTCTGCTTCTCCTTCTGCTTCTGTTCTTCTCCTTCTTCTGTTTTTTTGCTTCTGGTTCTTCTGCTTCTTCTTCTTCTGTTTCTTCTGATGCTACTTCTGCTTCTCCTTCTTCTCCTTCTCTTTCTGCTTCTAATTCTGCTTCTTCTGATTCTCCTGCTTCTCCTTCTTGTTCTCCTTCGGTTTCCTCTTCTCATTCTGCTTCTGCTTCTCCTTCTGCTGCTCCTTCTCCTTATCCTTCTTCTGATTCTCCCCCTGCTTCTGCTTCTGCTTCTTTTGCTTATTCTTTTTCTTCTGCTTCTGCTTCTCCTGTTCCTGCTTTTTCTGCTTCTACTGCTTCTCCTGATGCTTCTCCTTATGCTTCTCCTTATGCTTCTTCTTCTTCTTCTTCTTCTTCTTCTTCTTCTTCTTCTTCTTCTTCTTCTTCTTCTTCTTCTTCTTCTTCTTCTTCTTCTTTATCTTCTTCTTCTTCTTCTTCTTCTTCTTCTTCTTCTTCTTCTTCTTCTTCTTCTTCTTCTTCTCTTTCTTCTGCTTCTGCTTTTCCTGCTTCTTCTGCTTCTACTGATTCTCTTTCTGCTTCTCATTCTGCTTCTGCTTCTCCTTCTGCTTCTCCTATTGCTTCTGCTGCCCTTCCTTCTCCTTCTTCTTCTCCTACTTCTGCTTCTCCTTCTGCTTTTGCTTATTGTGATTCTCCTGCTTCTCGTTCTGCATCTTCTTCTGCTTCTGCTTCTCCTTCTCCTGCTTCTTCTGCTTCTGCTTCTCCCTCTTCTGCTTCTCCTTCTGCTGCTCCTTCTCCTTCTTCTGCTTCTCCCTCTGATTCTTCTTCTTATGCTTATTCTTTTTCTTCTGCTTCTCCTGCTTCTTCTGCTTCTCCTTCTGCTTCTCCTTCTTCTTCTTCTTCTTCTTCTTCTTCTTCTTCTTCTTCTTCTTCTTCTTCTTCTTCTTCTTCTTCTTCTTCTTCTTCTTCTTCTTCTTCTTCTTCTTCTTCTTCTTGTTCTCTTTCTTCTGCTTCTGTTATTCCTGCATCTTCTGCTTCTTCTGCTTCTCATTCTGCTTCTCATTCTGCTTCTGCTTCTCCTTCTGCTTCTCTTATTGCTTCTGCTGCTCTTCTTTCTCCTTCTACTACTTCTACTTCTCCTTCAGCTTCTGCTTCTTCTGCTTCTCCTGCTTCTCTTTCTGCATCTTCTTTTGCTTCTTCTTCTCCTTTTGCTTCTCCTTCTGCTTCGACTGCTTCTCCTTCTGCTTCTCCTTCTGCTTCTGTTTCTCCTTCTCCTTCTGGTGCTTTTGCTTTTCCTTCTGCTTCTCTTTGTGCTTCTGCTGCAACTGCTACTGCTTCGGCTTCTTCTGTTTCTTCTGCTTCTCCTTCTGCTTTTGATTCTCTTTCTGCTTCTGCTTCTCCTTCAGCTTGTCATTCTGCTTCTCCAGATTCTGCTTTTCCTGCTTCTCCTGCTTCTCCTTCTGCTTCAGGTTCTGCTTCTGCTTCTTCGGATTCTTATGCTTCTGCTTTTCCTGCTTCTGCTTCTTCTGCTTCCCCTCCTTCTCTTTCTGCTTCTCCTTCTGCTTCTGCTTCTCCTTCTGCTCATTCTCCTTCTTCTGTTTCCTCTTCTTCTTCTTCTTCTTCTTCTTCTTCTTCTTCTTCTTCTTCTTCTTCTTCTTCTTCTTCTTCTTCTTCTTCTTCTTCTTCTGCTTCTCCCGCTTCTGCTTCTTCTGCTTCTCCTGCTTGTCCTTCTGCTTCTGCTTCTCCTTTTCCTTCTTCTGCTTCTCTTTCTGCTTCTGCTTCTGCTTCTTCTGATTCTCCAACTTCTCCTTCTCCTTCTCTTCTGTTTCTGCTTCTTTTTCTGCATCTGCATCTCCTTCTGCTTCAACTTCTGCTGCTCCTTCTCCTTCTTCTTTTTCTCCCTCTGCTTCGGCTTCTGCTTCTTATGCTTCTTTTTTTCTTCTGCTTCTACTGCTTCTGCTTCTTCTGCTTCTTCTGCTTCTACTTCTCTTTCTGCTTCTGCTTCTCCTGCTTGATTTTCTGCTTCTTCTGCTGCTTCAACTTCTACTGCTTCTTCTACTTCTCCTTCTGCTTCTCTTTTTGCTTCTCCTTCTGCTTCTGCTTCTTCTGTTTCTCCTGCCTGAAATTCTGGTTCTACTTCTTCTGCTGCTTCTTCTTCTACTTCTGCTTCTGTTTCTGCTTCTTCTCCTTCTTCTATTTCGGCTTCTCCTGCTTCTGCATCTTGTGCTTCTCCTGCTTCTCTTTCTGCTTCTCATTCCGCTTCTGCTTGTCCTTCTGCTTCTACTTCTCCTCCTTCTCCTTCTCCTACTTCTGCTTCTCCTTCAGCTTCTGATTCTTCTGCTTCTCCTGCATCTCCTTCTGCATCTCCTTCTGCTCGTGCTTGTGCTTATGCTTCGTCTTCTGCCTCTGCTTCTCCTTCTCCTTCTTTTGCTTCTCCTTTTGCTTCTGCTTCTTCTGCTTTTCCTGCTTCTCCTTCTGCTTCTGCTTCTTCTGCTTCTCCTGCTTCTCCTTCTGCATCTTCTTCTGCTTCTGCTTCTCCTTCTCCTTCTTCTGCTTCTCCTTCTGCTTCTTCTTCTTCTGCTTTACCTGCTTCTCTTTTTGCTTCTCCTTTTGCTTCTCCTTCTGTTTCTCCTTCTCCTCGTTCTTCTGCTTTTCCTTCTGCTTCTGGTACAACTGCTACTGCTTCTAATTCTTCTGAATCTTCTGCTTCCCTTTCTGCTTTTGATTCTCTTTCTGCTTCTGCTTCTCCTTCTGCTTCTCATTCTGCTTCTCCAGATTCTGCTTCTACTGCTTCTCCTGCTTCTCCTTCTGCTTCAGGTTCTACTTCTTCTTCTTCGGATTCTTATGCTTCTGCTTCTCCTGTTTCTGCTTCTCCTGTTTCTCCTTCTGATGCCCTTCCTTCTCCTGCTCCTTCTTCTGCTTCTCTTTCTGCTTCTTCTGCTTCTCTTTCTGCTTCTCCTTCTGTTTCTCCTTCTCCTTCTAGTTCTCGTTCTCCTTCTGCTTCTGCATCTTCTGCTGCTTCTGCTACTGCTTCTGCTTCTTCTGTTTCTTCTACTTCTCCTTCTGCTTCTCCTTCTGCTTTTGCTTCTCTTTCTGCTTCTGCTTCTCCTTCTGCTTCTCCAGATTCTGCTTCTTCTCCTTCTCCTGCTTCTCCTTCTGCTTCAGGTTCTGCTTCTGCTTCTTCGTCTTCTTCAGCTTCTGATTCTCCTGCTGCTTCTTCTTTTGCTTCTCCTTCTGCTTTTCCTTCTATTTCTGCTTCTCCTTCTGCTTCTCCTTCTTGTCCTTCTCTGTTTCTTCTGCTTATGCTTCTCCTGTTTCTGCTTCTCCTGCTTCTACTTCTGCTGCTCTTTCTGCTTCTCCTGTTGCTTCTCCTTCTCCTGCTCCTTCTTCTGCTTCTATTTCTGCTTCTCCTTCTGTTTCTCCTTCTCCTTCTCTTTCTCGTTCTTCTTCTTTTCCTTCTGCTTCTCCTTCTGATTCTGCATCTTCTGCTGCTTCTGCTACTTCGTCTGCTTCTTCTGTTTCTTCTAGTTCTCCTTCTTCTTCTCCTTCTGCTTTTGCTTCTCTTTCTGCTTCTGCTTCTCCTTCTGCTTCTCCAGATTCTGCTTCTTCTCCTTCTCCTGCTTCTCCTTCTGCTTCAAGTTCTGCTTCTGCTTCTTCGGCTTCTTCTGCTTCTGCTTCTCCTGCGGCTTCTTCTTCTGCTTCTCCTGCTTCTCCTTCTGCTTTTCCTTCTGTTTCTGCTTTTCCTTCTGCTTCTGCTTATTCTCCTTCTTCTGTTTCTTCTGCTTCTGCATCTCCTGCTGCTGCTTGTCCTGCTTCTCGTTCTGCTTCTCTTTCTGCTTCTCCCTCTCCTTCTCCTTCTTCTTCTGCTTCTCCTTCTGCTTCAATTTCTCCTTCTGCTTCTCATTCTGCTTCTGCGTTTTCTGTTTTTTTCTTCTTCTCCTGCTTCTGCTTCTTCTGCTTCTCCTGCTTCTAGTGCTGCTTCTCCTTCTGCTTCTCTTTCTGCTTCTGCTTATCCTTCTGCTTCTCCTACTCCTAATCCTTCTCTTTTGCCTTCTCCTTCTTCTTCTTCTGCTTCTCCTGCTGCTTCTGCTTCTGTTTATTCTACTATTTCTGTTTCTTCTGCTTCTGCTTCAGATTGTGCTTCTTCTGTTTCTCCTTCTGCTTCACATTCTCCTTCTGCTTCTTCGGCTTCTCCTGTTTCTTCTGCTTCTGCTTCTCCTGCTTCTTCTGCTTCTCCTGCTTCTCTTTCTGCTTCTCCTTCTCCTTCTTCTTCTCCTTCTGCTTCTGTTTCTGCTCTTCTCCTTCTTCTGTTTCTTTTGCTTCTGTTTCTTCTGCTTCTTCTTCTTCTGTTTCTTCTGATTCTACTTCTGCTTCTCCTTCTTCTCCTTCTCTTTCTGCTTCTACTTCTGCTTCTTCTGATTCTCCTGCTTCTCCTTTTGTTCTCCTTCTGTTTCTGCTTCTCTTTCTGCTTCTGCTTCTCCTTCTGCTGCTCCTTTTCCTTATCCTTCTTCTGCTTCTCCTACTGCTTCTGCTTCTGCTTCTTTTGCTTATACTATTTCTTCTGCTTCTCCTGCATCTACTGCTTCTCCTTATGCTTCTCCTTATGCTTCTCCTTATGCTTCTCCTTATGCTTCTCCTTATGCTTCTCCTTATGCTTCTCCTTATGCTTCTCCTTATGCTTCTCCTTATGCTTCTCCTTATGCTTCTCCTTATGCTTCTTCTTCTTCTTCTTCTTCTTCTTCTTCTTCTTCTTCTTCTTCTTCTTCTTCTTCTTCTTCTTTTTCTTCTTCTTCTCTTTCTTCTGCTTCTGCTTTTCCTGCTTCTTCTGCTTCTACTGCTTCTCTTTCTGCTTCTCATTCTGCTTCTGCTTCTCCTTCTGCTTCTCATGTTGCTTCTGCTGCTCTTCCTTCTCCTTCTCCTACTTCTGCTTCTCCTTCTGCTTCTGCTTCTCCTTTGCTTCTCCTTATATTTCTCTTTCTCCTTCCCGTTCTTCTGCTTCTACTTCTGCTTTTGCTTCTGCTACTTATGCTTCTTCTGTTTCTTTTGCTTCTGCTTCAGTTGCTTCTGCTTCTTAGCTTCTCCTGCTTCTCCTGCTTCTTTTTCTGCTTCTTCTTCTTCTTCTCTTTCGGGTTCTCCTGCTTCTGCTTCTTGTGCTTCTCCTGCTTCTCTTTCTGCTACTCATTCTGCTTCTGCTTCTCCTTCTGCTTCTGCTTCTCCTCCTTCTCCTTCTCCTTCTCCTATTTCTGCTTCTCCTTCAGCTTCTGCTTCTTCTGCTTCTCCTGCTTCTCCTTCTGCATCTCCTTCTGCTTGTGCTTGTTCTTATGCTTCTTCTTCTGCTTTTGCTTCTCCTGCTTCTTTTGGTTCACCTTTTGCTTCTGCTTCTTGTGCTTTTCCTGCTACTCCTTCGGCTTCTCACTCTGCCTCTCCTTCTGCTTCTCCTTCTATTTCTCCTTCTCCTTCTCGTTCTTCTGCTTTTCCTTCTGCTTCTCCTTCTGCTTCTACACCTTCTCCTTCTCCCTCTGCTTCTGCTTCTCATGCTTCTTCTTTTTCTTCTGCTATGCTTCTCCTGCTTCTGCTTCTTCTGCTTCTCCTGCTTCTCTTTCTGCTTCTCCTTCTGTTCTCCTTCTGCTTCTTCCTCTTCTGCTTCTGCTTCTCCTGCTTCTCCTTCTCATTTTCCTCCTTCTTCTCCTTTTGCTTCTTCTTCTTCTTCTTCTTCTTCTTCTTCTTCTTCTTCTTCTTCTTCTTCTTGTTCTTTATCTTCGGTTTCTGCTTCTCTTGCTTCAGCATTTGTGCTTCTCCTGCTTCTCTTTCTTCTTCTCATTCTTCTGCTTCTACTTCTGCTTCTCCTATTGCTTCTGCTGCCCTTCCTTCTCCTTCTCCTTCTCCTACTTCTACTTCTTCTTCTGCTTCTGCTTCTTCTGCTTCTCCTGCTTCTCCTTCTGCATCTTCTTCTGCTTCTGCTTCTCTTTCTGCTGCTACTTCTCCTTCTGCTTCTCCTTCTCCTTCTTCTGCTTCTCCTTCTGATTCTCCTTCTGCTTCTCCTTCTCGTTCTTCTGCTTTTCCTACTGCTTTTCCTTCTGCTTCTGCTACAACGACTACTGCTTCTGCTTCTTTTGTTTCTTCTGCTTCTACTTCTGCTTTTGATTCTCTTTCTGCTTCTGCTTCTCCTTCTGCTTCTCATTCTGCTTCTCCAGATTCTGCTTCTTTTATTTCTCCTGCTTCAGGTTCTGCTTCTGCTTCTTCGGATTCTTATGCTTCTGCTTCTTCTGCTTCCCCTCCTTCTCTTTCTGCTTCTCCTTCTGTTTCTGCTTCTCTTTCTGCTTCTCCTTCTGCTTCTCCTTCTGCTTCTGCTACTTCTCCTTCTTCTGTTTCTTCTTCTTCTGCTTCTCCTGCTTCTCGTTCTGCTTCTCTTCGTCTGCTTCTCTTTCTGCTTCTGCTTCTCCTTCTGCTTCTCCAGATTCTGCTTCTTCTCCTTCTCCTGCTTCTCCTTCTGCTTCAGGTTCTGCTTCTGTTTCTTCGGCTTCTTCTGTTTCTGCTTCTCCTGCTGCTGCTTCTTCTGCTTCTCCTGCGTCTCCTTCTGCTTTTCCTTCTGTTTCTGCTTTTCCTTTCTGCTTCTGCTTCTTCTCCTTCTTCTGTTTCTTCTGCTTTTGCTTTTCCTGCTTCCGCTTCTCCTGCTTCTCGTTCTGCTTATCTTTCTGCTTCTCCCTTTCCTTCTCCTTCTTCTTCTGCTTCTCCTTCTGCTTCAATTTCTCCTTCTGCTTCTCATTCTGCTTCTGCGTCTTCTGTTTTTTTCTGCTTCTCCTGCATCTGCTTCTTCTGCTTCTCCTGCTTCTAGTGCTGCTTCTCCTTCTGCTTCTCTTTCTGCTTCTGCTTATCCTTCTGCTTCTCCTACTCCTAATCCTTCTCTTTTGCATTCTCCTTCTTCTTCTTCTGCTTCTCCTGCTGCTTCTGCTTCTGTTTATTCTACTATTTCTGTTTCTTCTGCTTCTGCTTCAGATTGTGCTTCTTCTGTTTCTCCTTCTGCTTCACATTCTCCTTCTGCTTCTTCGGCTTCTTCTCTTTCTTCTGCTTCTAGTTCTCCTGCTTCTTCTGCTTCTCCTGCTTCTCTTTCTGCTTCTCCTTCTTCTTCTGCTTCTCCTTCTGCTTCTGTTTCTGCTCTTCTCCTTCTTCTGTTTCTTTTGCTTCTGTTTCTTCTGCTTCTTCTTCTACTGTTTCTTCTGATTCTACGTCTGCTTCTCCTTCTTCTCCTTCTCTTTCTGCTTCTACTTATACTTCTTCTGATTCTCCTGCTTCTCCTTCTTGTTCTCCTGCTGTTTCTGCTTCTCTTTCTGCTTCTGCTTCTCCTTCTGCTGCTCCTTCTCCTTCTGCTTCTCCTTCTGATTCTGCTTCTTATGCTTATTCTTTTCCTTCTGCTTCTGCTTCTCTTGCTTCTGCTTCTTATGCTTCTACTGCTTCTTCTTATGCTTCTCCTTATGCTTCTCCTTATGCTTCTCCTTCTTCTTCTTCTTCTTCTTCTTCTTCTTCTTCTTCTTCTTCTTCTTCTTCTTCTTCTTCTTCTTCTTCTTCTTCTTCTTCTTCTTCTTCTTCTTCTTCTTCTTCTTCTTTTTCTTCTTCTTCTCTTTCTTCTGCTTCTGCTTTTCCTGCTTCTTCTGCTTCTACTGCTTCTCTTTCTGCTTCTCATTCTGCTTCTGCTTCTCCTTCGGCTTCTCCTATTGCTTCTGATGCTCTTCCTTCTCCTTCTCCTACTTCTGCTTCTCCTTCTGCTTCTGCTTCTCCTTTGCTTCTCCTTATATTTCTCTTTCTCCTTCCCGTTCTTCTGCTTCTACTTCTGCTTTAGCTTCTGCTACTTATGCTTCTTCTGTTTCTTTTGCTTCTGCTTCAGTTGCTTCTGCTTCTTAGCTTCTCCTGCTTCTGTTTCTGCTTCTTCTTATTCTTCTCTTTCGGGTTCTCCTGCATCTGCTTCTTGTGCTTCTCCTGCTTCTCTTTCTGCTACTCATTCTGCTTCTGCTTCTCCTTCTGCTTCTGCTTCTCCTCCTTCTCCTTCTCCTTCTCCTACTTCTGCTTCTCCTTCAGCTTCTGCTTCTTCAGCTTCTCCTGCTTCTCCTTCTGCATCTCCTTCTGCTTGTGCTTGTTCTTATGCTTCTTCTTCTGCTTCTGCTTCTCCTGCTTCTTTTGGTTCACCTTTTGCTTCTCCTGCTTCTCCTTCTGCATCCCCTTCTGCTTGTGCTTGTTCTTATGCTTCTTCTTCTGCTTCTGCTTCTCCTGCTTCTTTTGGTTCACCTTTTGCTTCTGCTTCTTGTGCTTTTCCTGCTTCTCCTTCGGCTTCTCCCTCTGCCTCTCCTTCTGCTTCTCCTTCTGTTTCTCCTTCTCCTTCTCGTTCTTCTGCTTTTCCTTCTGCTTCTCCTTCCGCTTCTACATCTTCTCCTTCTCCCTCTGCTTCTGCTTCTCATGCTTCTTCTTTTTCTTCTGCTTCTGCTTCTCCTGCTTCTGCTTCTTCTGCTTCTCCTGCTTCTCTTTCTGCTTCTCCTTCTGCTTCTCCTTCTGCTTCTTCCTCTTCTGCTTCTGCTTCTCCTGCTTCTCCTTCTCCTTTTGCTCCTTCTTCTCCTTTTGCTGCTTCTTCTTCTTCTGCTTCTCCTGCTTCAGCTTCTTCTGCTTCTACTTCTACTCTTTCTCCTTCTGCTTCTGCTTCTCTTTCTGCTACTCCTTCTCCTTCTTCTGTTTCTTACACTCCTTCTGCTTATTTTGCTTATTCTTTTTCTTCTGCTTCTGCTTCTTCTGCTTCTAATGCTTCTGCTTCTTCTGTTTCTCCTTCTGCTTCTCCTTCTTCTTCTACTTCTGCTTCTGCTTATCCTTCTGCTTCTCCTACTCCTAATCCTTCTCTTTTTCATTTTCCTTCTTTTTCTCCTGCTTCTCTCTCTGCTTCTCCTTCTCCTTCTCCTTCTCCTTCTCCTTCTTCGTCGTCGTCTTCTTCTTCTTCTTCTTCTTCTTCTTCTTCTTCTTCTTCTTCTTCTTCTTCTTCTTCTTCTTCTTCTTCTTCTGCTTCTGCTTCTGCTTCTGCTTCTGCTTCTATTTCTGCTTCTGCTTATTATTCTTCTGCTTCTCCTTCTCCTTCTTCTGCTTCTCCTTCTCCTTCTGCTTCTCCTTCTGCTTCTGCTTCAATTTCTCCTTCTTCTGCTTCTCATTCTGCTTCTTCTTCTGCTTCCCATGCTTCTGCTTCTTCCGCTTCTCCTTCTGATTCTCCTTCTTCTTCCCCTTCTGCTTAGCCTTCGGCTTCTCCTACTCCTAATCCATCTCTTTCTCACTTCTCCTTCTCCTCCAATTCCTCCTTCTCCTCC
>NW_012288000.1:0-682 GCF_000151885.1 Dipodomys ordii
AGGACACAGTAGATTTCTACTGAGAACCCACGCGGCGACACAGCGACTCCCACCTCGTGTCTAGAGGTGCGGGCAGCGACCCCGGCCCGGCCCGGGCTCCCGATTCGCCTCCGCGTCCCGAGCCTGCGGCCGCGCGCACGAGCCGTGGCGCCATCTGTGTGCGTGCTTGTGCGTAATTATGTGCGCGGGGTTCGGGAAAACGGGGTTAGGGCCGCACTGCGCTCCCCCACAGACTCAGAGCCCAATTTCAGAGGCATCCGGGCTCCGGTGGCCCCGTCCTCCCGGGGCGCTCGTCCCGCCGCCGGGCGCGGCCTCCGCGGAGGGCGCCGCGCAGCCGCCGGGAACCGCGCGCCCCAGACCCGCGTCTGCGCGGGCGGGGGCGCACAGGGGCAGCGGGGAGTGTCGGGGGTGGGGGCCCGCGGGGGGCCAAGCGAGGCCGTTCGGAAGTGGACAGGAACGAATTGGGCCCATGCGGCTCTTGGGGCTCCACTGATTCCCATCAACGCCACGCTCGAACGCGACAGCGGAAGGCAGAGCGTGGTTGCTAAGCAACCAGTGCGTCCGGCCGCACCCTGGGCACCGGGTTCCAATCAGCGAGCGACTCTCCGGCTCCGCCCCCTCGGGCCGCTCTCAGGCCCCGCCCCTCCAGGGAGTAGGGGCGCCGCGCACCGGTGCCCGGCCA
>NW_012288001.1:0-1108 GCF_000151885.1 Dipodomys ordii
GGAACTCAGTAAGTCAAGTACCGTAAAGGACTAATTTTGCTCTGGCTAAATAACAAGTGGAAACGATTTGGGCTTTTGAGAGAGGCAGGGTGACATCTAAACAACACGTGAGGGTAACACTGTGAGACAAGGCCTAAAGAGCCGGGGAAGGCCCGAGGAAGGGCGGCGGAGCAGCAGAGCAAACGCTCTTACCTAGGCCTCGTATGAGAACAACCAAGTAGCAAAGATCATGAGAAGACTTTCCCAAGGCTGATAGAGACAAAGAGAGAGAGAGATGAACGAGCATTTCTTTTGATGAGTGCTAAGAGAAGTATGCCTGAGGGGTGTATAATAGAACTAGTTTTCTTCAGTGTGCTCACAAACATCTGTAGATAATGGTATTCATGAAGTAAAGGAATTCTCCTCTTCTACTGGTTCCTGACGACTATCACATCTAGAAGGTGGTGGGTAAGGTTAAAGACACAGCAAGGATGTCTGGTTGGGCACATTACTTGGTACTTTAAAAATGTTTTGGAGCTGGGAGCGGGTGGCTCACGCCTGTCATCCTAGCTACTCAGCAGGCTGAGATCTGAGGATCACGGTTCAAAGCCAGCCCCGGCAGGAAAGTCTGTAAAACTCTTACCTCCAACTAACCATCAAAAACATGCAAAACTATTCTGCACTTAACGGCCTGCTCGTTAGCTGTGGCTAGATAACTGTGAGTTAACGGCCTGCTCGTTAGCTGTGGCTAGATAACTGTGAGTTAACGGCCTGCTCGTTAGCTGTGGCTAGATAACTGTGAGTTAATGGCCTGCTCGTTAGCTGTGGCTAGATAACTGTGAGTTAACGGCCTGCTCGTTAGCTGTGGCTAGATAACTGTGAGTTAACGGCCGGCTCGTTAGCTGTGGCTAGATAACTGTGAGTTAACGGCCTGCTCGTTAGCTGTGGCTAGATAACTGTGAGTTAACGGCCTGCTCGTTAGCTGTGGCTAGATAACTGTGAGTTAACGGCCTGCTCGTTAGCTGTGGCTAGATAACTGTGAGTTAACGGCCGGCTCGTTAGCTGTGGCTAGATAACTGTGAGTTAACGGCCGGCTCGTTAGCTGTGGCTAGATAACTGTGAGTAACGT
>NW_012288002.1:0-4700 GCF_000151885.1 Dipodomys ordii
ATTCTCGTTCTTCTGCTTTTCCTTCTGCTTCTCCTTCTGCTTCTGCATCTTCTGCTTCTTCTTCTACTGCCTCTGCTTCTTCTGTTTCTTATGCGTAACCTTCTTCTTCTCCTTCTGCTTTTGCTTCTCTTTCTGCTTCTGCTTCTCCTTCTGCTTCTCCAGATACTGCTTCTCCTGCTTCTCCTGCTTCTCCTTCTGCTTCAGGTTCTGCTTCTGCTTCTTCGGCTTCTTCTGCTTCTGCTTCTCCTGCTGCTGCTTCTTCTGCTTCTCCTGCTTCTCTTTCTGCTTTTCCTTCTGTTTCTGCTTCTTCTTCTGCTTCTGCTTCTTCTCCTTCCTATGTTTCTTCTGCTTCTGCATCTCCTGCTTCTGCTTCTCCTGCTTCTCGTTGTGCTTCTCTTTTTGCTTCTCCTTCTCCTTCCTCTGCTTCTCCTTCTGCTTCTGCTTCTCCTTCTGCTTCTGCTTCTGCTTCAATTTCTCCTTCTGCTTCTCATTCTGCTTCTGCGTCTTCTGTTTCTTCTGCTTCTCCTGCTTCTGCTTCTCCTGCTTCTCCTACTTCTCGTGCTGCTTCTCCTTCTGCGTCTCTTTCTGCTTCTACTTATCCTTTTGCTTCTCCTACTCCTAATCCTTCTCTTTCGCCTTCTCCTTCTCCTTCTTCTGCTTCTCCTGCTTCTCCTTCTGCATCTTCTGCATCTTCTTCTGCTTCTGCTTCTCCTTCTGCTGCTTCTTCTGCTTCTGCTTCTCCTTCTTCTGCTTCTCCCTCTGATTCTGCTTCTTATGCTTATTCTTTTTCTTCTGCTTCTGCTTCTCCTCCTTCTGCTTCTTCTGCTTCTATTGCTTCTCCTTCTCCTTCTCCTTCTCCTTCTCCTTCTCCTTCTCCTTCTCCTTCTTCTTCTTCTTCTTCTTCTTCTCCTTCTTCTTCTTCTTCTTCTTCTTCTTCTTCTTCTTCTTCTTCTTCTTCTTCTTCTTCTTCTTCTTCTTCTTCTTCTTCTTCTTCTTCTTCTTCTTGGCTTTCTGCTGCTTCTGCTTTTCCTGCTTCTTCTTCTTCTACTGCTTCTCTTTCTGCTTCTCATTCTGCTTCTGCTTCTCCTTCTGCTTCTCCTACTGCTTCTGTGGCTCTTCCTTCTCCTTCTCCTACTTCTCCTTTCCTTCTGCTTCTTCTGCTTCTCCTGCTTCTCCTTCTGCATCTTCTTCTGCTTCTGCTTCTCCTTCTGATGCTTCTTCTGCTTCTGTTTCTCCTTCTGTTTCTCCTTCTGCTTCTTCTGCTTCTCCTTCTGTTTCTCCTTCTCCTTCTCGTTCTTCTGCTTTTACTTTTGCTTCTCCTTCTGCTTCTGCTGCAACTGCTACTGCTTCTGCTTATTCTGTTTCTTCCGCTTCTCCTTCTCCTTTTGATTCTCTTTCTGCCTCTGCTTCTCCTTCAGCTTCTCATTCTGCTTCTCCAGATTCTGCTTCTTCTGCTTCTCTTGCTTCTCCTTCTGCTTCAAGTTCTGCTTCTGCTTCTTCGGATTCTTATGCTTCTGGTTCTCCTGCTTCTTCTTCTTCTGCTTCCCCTCCTTCTCTTTCTGCTTCTCCTTCTGCTTCTGCTCCGCCATCTTCTTCTGCTCCTTCTATTTCTTCTGTTTCTTCTTCTTCTGCTTCTCCCGCTCTGCTTCTTCTGCTTCTCCTGCTTCTCGTTCTGCTTCTCTTCGTCGGCTTCTCTTTCTACTTCTCCTTCTGCTTCTTCTGATTCTGCTTCTTCTCCTTCTGCTTCTCCTTCTGCTTCTGCTTCTTCTGCATCTCCTGCTTCTCCTTCTGCATCTCCTTCTGCTTGTGCTTTTCCTTCTGCTTCTTCTTCTGCTTCTGCTTCTCCTTCTTCTGCTTCTCCGTCTGTTTCTGCTTCTTCTGTTTTTCCTGCTTCTCCTTCTGCTTCTCATTCTTCTTCTCCTTCTGTTTCTCCTTGTCGTTATTCTGCTATTCCTTCTGCTTCTCTATCTGCTTCTGCGTCTTCAGCTTCTTCTGCTACTGCTTCTGCTTCTGCTTCTTCTGTTTCTTCTGCTTCTCTTTCTGCTTCTCCTTCTGCTTTTGCTTCTCTTTCTGCTTCTGCTTCTCCTTCTGGTTCTCCTTCTTCTCCAGATTCTGCTTCTTCTGCTTCTCCTGCTTCTCCTTCTGCTTCAGGTTCTGCTTCTGCTTCTTCTGCTTCTATTTCTGCTTCTCCTTCTGTTTCTGCTTCTCTTTCTGCTTCTGCTTCTTATCCTTCTTCTATTTCTTTTGATTCTGCTTCTCCTGCTTCTGCTTCTCCTGCTTCTCCTTCTGTTTCTCCTTATGCTTCTCCTTCTGCTTCTCCTTCTTCTGCTTCTACTTCTGCTTCTGCTTCTCCTTCTGCATCTTCTTCTGTTTCAATTTCTCCTTCTTCTGCTTTTCATTCTGCTTCTGCTTCTCCTGCTTCTGCTTCTTCTGCTTCTCCTGCTTCCCCTTCTGCTTCTCTTTCTGCTTCTGCTTATCCTTCTGTTTCTCCTACTCCTAATCCTTCGATTTCTCCTTCTCCTTCTTCTTCTTCTGCTTCTCCTTCTGCTTCTCCTTCTGCTTTTGCTTCTCTTTCTGCTTCTGCTTCTCCTTCTGGTTCTCCTTCTTCTTCTCCAGATTCTGCTTCTTCTGCTTCTCCTTACGCTTCAGGTTCTGCTTCTGCTTCTTCGGCTTCTTCTGCTTCTATTTCTGCTTCTCCTTCTGTTTCTGCTTCTCTTTCTGCTTCTTCTCCTTCTTCTATTTCTTCTGCTTATGCTTCTCCTGCTTCTCCTGCTTCTCCTTCTGTTTCTCTTTATTCTTATCCTTCTTCTACTCCTTCTCCTTCTCCTTCTTCTGCTTCTCCTTCTGCTTCTGCTTCTGCTTCTGCTTCTCCTTCTGCATCTTCTTCTGTTTTAATTTCTCCTTCTTCTGCTTTTCATTCTGCTTCTGCTTCTCCTGCTTCTGCTTCTTCTGCTTCTTCTGCTTCTCCTTCTCCTTCTCCTTCTCTTTCTGCTTCTGCTTATCCGTCTGTTTCTCCTACTCCTAATCCTTCTCTTTCTCCTTCTCCTTCTTCTTCTTCTGCTTTTCCTGCTTCTTCTTCTTCTGCTTCTTCTTCTTTTTCTGCTTTTTCTGTTTTTTCGGCTTCAGCTTCTGCTTCTTCTGCTTCTCCTTCTGCTTCTGTTTCTCCTTCTGCTTCTGCTCTTCTCCTTCTTCTGTTTCTTCTGCTTATGCTTCTCCTGCTTCTCCTTCTTCTGCTTCTCCTACTTCTCCTTCTGCTTCTCCGTCTCATTCTCCTTCTACTTCAATTTCTCCTTCTTGTGCTTCTCATTCTGCTTCTGCTTCTGCTTCTCCTGCTTCTGCTTCTTCTGTTTCTCCTTCTGCTTCTCCTTCTGCTTCTCTTTCTGCTTCTAATTCTGCTTCTGCTCCTCCTACTCCTAATCCTTCTCTTACTCCTTCTTTTTCTCTTTCTTATCCTTCTTGATTCTCGTTCTGCTTCTGCTTCTTCTGCTTGTTCTGTATCTTCTGCTTCTGCTTTTCCAGCTTCTGATGCTTCTGCTTCTCCTTCTGCTTCAGGTTCTCCTTCTGCTTCTTCAGCTTCTTCTGTTTCTTCTGCTTCTGCTTCTCCTGCAACTGATTCTTCTGCTTCTGTTTCTATTTCTGCTTCTCCTTCTGCTTTTGCTTCTCCTTCTGCTCCTTCTCCTTCTTCTGTTTCTTCTTCTTCTTCTGCTTCTCCCGCTTCTGCTTCTCCTGATTGTCCTTCTGCTTCTGCTTCTCCTTCTCCCTCTTCTGCTTCTCTTTCTGCTTCTTCTGATTCTCCAACTTCCCCTTCTGTTTCTGCTTCTCTTTCTGCTTCTGCATCTCCTTCTGCTTCACCTTCTGCTGCTCCTTCTCCTTCTTCTGTTTCTCCCTCTGCTTCTATTTCTGCTTCTTATGCTTCTTCTCTTTCTTCTGCTTCTGGTACTCCTGCTTCTGCTTCTTATGCTTCTACTGCTTCTTCTTCTGGTTCTGGTTCTTCTGCTTCTACTTCTCTTTCTGCTTCTGCTTCTCCTGCTTGTTTTTCTGCTTCTTCTGCTGCTTCTCCTTCTGCTGCTTCTTTTACTACTCCTTGTGCTTCTCTTTTTGCTTCTCCTTCTGCTTCTGCTTCTGCTTCTTCTGTTTCTCCTGCCTGAATTTCTGGTTCTACTTCTTCTGCTGCTTCTCCTTCTGCTTCTGCTTCTCCTTCTGCTAATGTTTCTGCTTCTTCTGCTTCTTCTCTTTCGGCTTCTCCTGCTTCTGCTTCTTGTCCTTCTCCTGCTTCTCTTTCTGCTTCTCATTCTGCTTCTCCTTCAGCTTCTGCTTCTTCTGCTTCTCCTTCTCCTACTTCTGCTTCTCCTTCAGCTTCTGCTTCTTCTGTTTCTCCTGCTTCTCCTTCTGAATCTCCTTCTGCTTGTGCTTTTCCTTATGCTTCTGCTTCTCCTTCTTTTGCTTCTCCTTTTGCTTCTGCTTCTTCTGCTTTTCCTGCTTCTCCTCCTGCTTCTGCTTCTTCTGCTTCTCCTGCTTCTCCTTCTGCATCTTCTTCTGCTTCTCCTTCTCCTTCTTCTGCTTCTCCTTCTGATTCTCCTTTTGCTTCTTCTTCGTCTGCTTTACCTGCGTCTCTTTCTGCTTCTCCTTCTGTTTCTCCTTCTGTTTCTCCTTCTCCTTCTTGTTCTTCTGCTTTTCCTTCTGCTTCTGATACAACTGCT